>NC_031786.1:11183250-11218546 GCF_001522545.3 Parus major | reverse complement strand
CTGCTCCTCCGAAGGGCACTGACACTCCTGCCATGCCTAACTGTTTGTGTGTTGAAGGCTTTGAAGTGAAGCACTTGATCAGTCTATTTTGACTTCCCTGGGTGACTCATGCTCAGCTCCGTATCTAAGATGGCTTTTCAGCTTCCTCTGACTGCTTCCCAACAGTTCCATGTTTGCTCAGCCTGCCCATGGTCTGTAACTTTTCTGTTCAACATTTGCCCTTCCTCCTGAGGGTGGATGAACAGCTTCCTAACTCCAAAGGGTTCAATGGTTCAGGCAGTGTTTTTCAAGAATAGCGGTACCTAAAGGCATTTCCCTATCAATGGGACAAACCTTAACCCTTCGTCGAGCCCATGCAGGGCTCAGGGAGGCGGCTTGGAAAGCTCAATGTGAGGCACTTGGCCGTGACACTGCAGCTGATCACATGGCAGACAGCATTTACACAGAAAATCGGGAGCACGAGGGAGGTCTCTGCACTTTTGTTGTGACACTTTCCATAAGGATATAATGAGGTGTCAGAAATAACTTACAAAGTATAGACAAGAAGAGGATTTGTAGGAGTGATTCTAGACTTGTGTCTTTCACCCAAACACCTGAAACATTGCCACAAATGTTCTATTTTTATAGACTCACTCATTTGTACCTAATCCCATGTGGTTCTGCAGATCTTCACAGAAATGTGCACATGTGTTTATCTGCAGATCTGTCAGGATCCACCCACAGAGCCCCATCCTAAAGGAGCAGGGTCCTGACTCTGCCCCAGAGGAGAGAGTGGATGTCCCAAGGTCCAAGTAAAGAAGAAACACACACACACTCACAGTCTGATTCACCTGGTGATGATTTCTCCTGCCATGCACATGCAGCCCTTTCTCTAAGAGAAGATCCTTAGAAATTGTGCATGAATTCTACGGCCAAATCCACCAGGCTGTGACAGGTGCCACTGCAATCTTACATAACACCTTTCAATTTTTAAATCACTTGAGAACTTTGTTTGATTTTCATTGCTAGGTGACAATTCCTAGGGTCACAACAACTTGTCTCATTGACATTTGACCCAGGGATCAGCAGTTTTTGCCTTCATTGTTTCAAGCACTTGTCTTGGGGAACCTTCATCCCTCTTAGCAGTGCATGTCCTGCAGAGAGGCACAGAGGATGTTGCACCTGTTGTGCCACAGGATGCCCAGGGAAGGATGTTTTAAGGATCAGAGGCCTCAAGAGGAATATCAAGGTACAAAATCTTATGTTCAGAGTAATCTGTTTGTTCCAGCCTGCCTTTTACATCAGTTTAAAATATAAACTGGTTTGAGCAACCTAGTCTAGTGGAAGGTGTCCCTGTGCATGGCAGGGGGTTGAAATGAGGTGATCTTTAAGATCCTTCCAACCCAAATCATTCCACTATTCTGAGACCCCAGTGCCTACTCTCACACCTTATGCTTTGCTTAACTCCTCACAATGGTTTTCCTGACAGGAGTTATACACCCTTTATACCGTGATAAACATTCACAGTTCATCATTCACCTCTCTGCTGATGCTATGAGCAAGGAGAAATAGAGGGGGCCTTGGTCAGTCTCATGCTCAAAGACAGTCCCTCCTCTCCAGGAGAGCCCAGCAGGCTGGTTATGATCCCCTGTTCCCACCCCCATTGTCCCCAAGGGTCCCGTGGCACCCTGGTGCTCCCCCATCAGATTGTTGCTGTAGCTGTATCTCCAAATCCTCACTCTCTCTGTCAGCTTGGACACACTGCATGTTATATTAATGTTATGGAGCTTTTCCCAGGACAGGCTAATGGCAGAAATGAAATAATCAAATCTGTTACAGCAACACTAGGACATGGGAAAGAAAGGAGCCAGGTATTATTAATGATCTTTATCATAGAGGCCTTAGAGGGAAGCCCAGAACTGCCAAACTCATGGCCAAGCTACAGCCTGGAGGCATCCAAAATGGGTCATTCCCTAAAGCTCTGTAGGCCATGTTAAAGCCTTACTTACAGGCTTGGATTTGGAGACACATGGCAGCCACTTGGAAAGGACAGGGTGTCATCTCCCTTGCACAATGACTCATCAACCTCTCCCAAAGCAGATTCCTTCAGCTCCAAAGCTTCACATGAAGAGCACACCTTGGCATCTCTCCTCCCTCTCTTCTCTTCCGATCCACTCATCTGCTCCAGGCTTAGCAAAAGGAATGTGCACCTCACAAGCAGAAGTCATAGGAAGGAAAGATCGAACCTGAATGGCATTTCTGTATTTCCATATTTCCAGATTTTGGGCTCTGTGTTGAGAGGGTGAACCCTCCTCCCCATCCCGCTCCTGTCCGTGTCCCTTTGGCTCTGGGGAGATTTGTTGCAGGATAATTCTCAGCAACCATCTCCCCCCAGTAAAGCTGCCCCCTTTGGATGTGGGCAGATGATACAGAAAATGGGTGGTTCAGGCCGATTTCATGAGGCCTAATAAATCTTCAGTAAATTAAAACTCATCCCCCTTTCCTCCCCTCTCTGGGCCTTTGTCTTGCTAATACACATTAAGCCCTGCCTGGCTACACACTTTGAGGCATTTCGGAGGTGAGGTCTGTACAAAGCTGCAGATGTGGGAGCTTTAAAGGACCTTTGGCCTCGGTGTTACCCATTAACATCAGCCATGCCAACAGAAGAATCTCACCATGGTTCTCTCCCCTCAAAAGGGCTCCCAAGTAACAACCTCCCCTTTTGAGGGGGGGACAGAAATAAAAGAACAGAAGGAATGAGCAAGAAAGAATGAGAGAGGGACCTTCCAAAAGAGGTGTTCCCTGTAAGGCTAATTTTGTCCCTAAATCATTGTCTAGAGCTGGTTGCTATTTAGAAATTGCTTAAGAAATGTGTGCACCTCTTTCAAGCCAGGCAATGCTGACAGTCACACAGCACTCACTGATACTTGATTCATTTCTCTCATCTCCACCAACTGTTTCCACTCTGACCTTCCTACTTTCAGACCTTGAAATAAAGAGAACTAATGCAGTCCCATATTCAAAGAGCCACTTTTGTCCCATATTCAGGTTTTTATTCTTGTTCAGATTTTCTCTATGCTTTCCACCCCTCTTTAGAAATCAAAATCAAGCTGCCCCCAGAGCTGCACACACAGTGATGGGCCAAAAATGTCTCTGTGAATGTAATGGCCCTTCTGGAGTCTCTCCTTTTGCCCTGGTGTCTTCCACTGTCCTTTCCCTTGGAGCAGGCTGGTGCCCCATGTACTTGCATTCCCTACCCACCACAGGGGAAAATGCTGCCAGGAAAGCCATGCAATTAATGAACCTGCCCATTTCCAGTGGGCAAGGATTTGAATACAAGCTTCAGGGATGTGAACAATCCACTTCTCTGTTCAGTGCCTTCACCGAGGTGCATTCAGGTGTGATTTAAACAAGAAGTAACAGCTCCTCTCCCCGGGTTTCCCAGCAGAGGCTTTGCCTTCCATCCCTTCAAGCACTTTGGCTAAAATGTAAAGGGAAACTTTGTGGCCCTATGTGGGTGCTTTAGAAGTTGTAAGGTGTGATGAATGAGCTCTAAAAAACACAGATCAAGAGGAAGATAGCAGGGATGAAAGGACAGGCAGTTAGATCAGACTAGACATCCTGGGATGAAAGGAAAGGTGAATGGGTAGCTAGATTAGACAGTTACGGTAAGTGGAAGGCAGGAAATCCAAACTTGTAGGTGTTTATCCTAAACTCCAGATCTGCACCTGTAAAGGCTGTTCCCTCACTTCATTTTCATTCAGTCCTTTCATAAGCAAATTTCCCAGCTTGATCAGGAGGTGCTCCTGGCACAGGGGCCATGGACATCAAAGAGAAATGAAACAAACTGACCAACCAACCTGTCATAGCCTTTTTTTTTTTTTTTTTTTTTTAATCTCAAAGGCAAGCTTAGATCTCCACTTCTTTTACATTCTGGGGCAAAGGCACAGCTCAGCTCTCATTCTATCAACATGGCTTTGTCCATCCCAGTGAGAAGGGGTGGTGAACTTTGAAGAGTGGCAGTGTCAGGGGCTTGGGAGGATTAGGATGGGGTTTATGTCTGGAGCTTGTTAACTCTGGCCTGTGGCTGGAGGCAGAACTGGGAGCGCTCCCTGGCAATGAGACAGCCTCAATCACCTCAGTCTGCTATGGGAGCAAACCTGGCAGTGTCACTGAATAATGGAGCATTCCCTGCCAAATCTAATTCCAGCAACACCCAAACCACCTTGGATGTTTATCTGGCATTGCTCATCTACTCCAAAAGCACAATGAGACCTACCATGTTTTTCTACTTTCCTGGTGAGACTGTTTTACAACAAAGCACTTGGTCCCTTGGGCTCACAGGATTATTTCCATGTCCATTTCCCAGTGTCTAGCCATCATTTCCCATCTCATCAGATGGGAAGACAGCTGCTGGCCCATCACACTCAGTAATTCTGGCTGGAAAGCAGTGTGGGGCTCAGAAATCAGGTGAGGAGGCCCACCTGGGTATTTGCTGCTTCCCTTTACAGGACAAAACTTCAGGGCAGCAGAGAAGTGGATCAGCAGTGATGTAAAATCCACACACTTGGGTGGAATTTCACACTGACAGCTCCAGTCCTCTCAAGGGTTTGTGACCTGACAGTGCTGGGTCAGTTGCTGGACTTGATCTTCTAAGTCTTTTCTAACCTTAATGATTCTGTGATTCGTGGGTAAATTAGTGCATTAGGGTTAAACCTTCAATAAAAGCTCAAGTTTTGTTCCTTCCTATGTGAGGGACACAAAAAAATTAGCAGAACAGCACTTTTTTCACATGAAGACCTTATTATAAGTATTTTTCAATAGGTAGCTGAAGCATAACAAAATATGTAATATGTTCCATTTTTTGCCAGTAATTGAGTTGTGTGTCATCCCCCTATGGCTCCATCTACACATCAAAGATTCCTGCATTTATTTCTATGACATCGATTAGTTTTATTCCAAAATCACTACAAAGCCCAAAGTGGCTCAATACGGCTGTTAAGGCATAATAAAAAGTCATAATGGGAAGCAAAGCTGCTTTTCTCTGAAGCTTAATCATTTTAGCCTTGATCAATTAATGCTTCTGCACAGTGAAAGGAAAGATCCCCCTAAAGTCTAAACACCTCCTGGAGATGCCTCTGCTTGTCACCATAATGGGGGTGAAAACCAATGAGATTTTCTTCATACTTCAGTTATGTGCCAGGTTTAGGTAAAGAAAATCACCTTTATGTTGTCTGGAATCAGTTACTACTCTGCCAGTGAGCAAACCCTTTTCAGAATTTGGCTCCTCATCTTTGACCTGAAGAGGGAAAATAGTCTTGTTGCCAGTTGATTGTGGTTTTCACTCCATTAAATCAAACCAGGAAAGGATGATCCAAATGATATTTTAAGGACAAACATAAAAACTCTGAAAGTAAAAAACTGAAATAGGGTCAATACATGTTTCATTGTTAATACTGTAAATCTTGAAGCGTCTACAGAGCAGCACCTCTTCTATGAAGGGGATGCTGAATTGACTCTGAAAACAAGTGCACCCCATCCCCTAACATTCACCTAGCCTGTCCAAGAGAGATTCCCTGACACCCACAGCCTCATCCTGCTGAAATCTCCCCCTTGATTTGAAGCAGGACACACTTTCTTGGCACAAAAAACAAACAGCCTTTGAACATCCTGGCAAAGCCTTTGGCTGTGAGAGACGTGCTCCAACCTGCTCCACTTGAAGGGAAGCACAAAACTATTATTGACTTCAAAGGAACTGGGACTCAGCCCCAGGGTGGAAATTAGCTTCAACATTAATTGAATTAAAAGAGGGGGATTCCCTTCAAAGAGCTGCCACTTCCTGGGCCATGGGATGAGATTTGTATTGAGCACAATTATAACTAGGCCCAAACACTGGAAAGCAGGTGCTGAATCCAGTGCCCGGACACCCCAAGATGCAGTGGAGGAGAACAAGCAGGTTTAAGATCTCAGGGCAGAGTATGATTTGCCTGGACATGGCCCTGCTGAAGGACAGACCCAGGCAGAGGCTCCACAGAGGCACCTCAGCTCCTGAGGCAGTGGAGGCAGAATCTCAGCTCCAGCAAAGGACACGTGCACATTTCTGAACCTTCATCATCTACAGATAAGGTGAAAGGGGAAAACAAACAGGAATTCAGTACAATTGGCAGAAAAAGCTGGCAAACCACAGCCCCCAAGGCTGGAAATGCCACTGGACTCAAGGCTTGAAATGCCCCCTTTTGGAGGTGTCCAAAAGCCCCAAAAACCTGAGTTCTGCCTTGTCTCCATGTGCTTGCCACCTCCAGGAATGAGTTGGGGCAGACAGATTTTGGGTAGGATAAATTCTCTATTGAACCTTGCCCCTCCAGGATTACAGTCCCTGGTATCTCTGAGACATTTCTGCATTTTTGGATTTGATCTCCAGATCTTTGTCACTTTAATCCCCCATTTATGCATACCAGTACCTGTGGGTTGGAACATCCTCTCACAGCCCTGATAAAGCAGCAAAACAGATTTACTTCCACTTCACTCAAAGAACACCTAAGAAAAATTTGTTCAAATCAATAAACTGGAATCTTTTCAGCACCAAATGAGCCCCTAAATCCTCAGCACTCTCTGGCCTAGGGAAGGATTGAATTCCTGCAAAAACAACTCTCTCAAAACTACCAGTAGCCTCCCCTTCTGACTCAGAGGAAAAAAAAAATTAAAGATTGCATTTAGGATGAATAATCCCCCTGCATGAGCAGAGTTCTGCCAATTGCTTCCTCCTGCAGCACATCAGGTGCTCACAGAGACAAAGCCTGACTGCTGAAAGCATGGCTCTCCTGTCTCACTGAAACTTTCCGTGTTTCTTCCCCTCCTGGAGGAGAAAAAGGGTCAGAACCAATGATTTGTGGCTCAGGCCAATGCTCAGAGCTGCTTTTCCCAGGAATTTCAGTAGTCCATGAGGTGAAGGTGTCAGCATCAGATAAAGAGGAATTCATCTAACAAATCTGATCTCAGCTTAGGTTACCTGCTGAGCAAAGACCAGCAAGAAGCCCCAGAGCCTCTGGGGAAGGTTAAGTTTAATGTGGTGAAATGTGTTCTTTGTTAGGTCAGGAAGGGAAGTGGCAAAGGCTTCAGAGAGCTGGGCAAAGTCTCTCCAGGCCATGGGCCAGCTTGCCCTGGTGAAGGAGAGCCAACCCCAGGGAGCAACAAATCGGACCATGGATTTCCAGACACCTGTTTGGGATATTGGTCTGCTTTAATTTGTTCAGAGAATGGAGCCAAGACTTGATTCTCCATAGAAGGGAAGGGAGTTTAACTCAGGTTCCCAGGAAGATTTGTTTTATCTCACTGTGCGTCCCCTCCAGGCCGAGGGCTGGCGGTGCCTCAAGCTTGCCCTTAAGCTCACACACCTGTGGTGGCATCTGGGTCTGTTCTCCTGCCTTACACCTTGCTATAGCTCATGGTACTGAGAAAAAGTTCTTTAACTGTTGTAGAGCCACTGTAGAAAGCTTTTTTCAGCACCACGTGCCACACAGCTCTGTCACAAGGTCCCTATTGCTCCATCCATGAGGAATGCAAAGCAGGCAGACTTGACTGAGGGCCTTCACCAGGTCAGGGGCCAGGAAAGAACAGCTCCCCCAGGTTTCTGTCATGTGTTTTCATAGCAGACTTCTGCCAGCTTTCCCCTCACAGTAAAGTGAAACAAATGCTTTTCAGTGATAGAAAGTGTTGCACGTGAATAGCCATCAGTCAAAAAGCATGTGCTGTAAGAATGGCCCAAATGCCCAGACTGGAAAAGAAAAGAGCAGTGCTGTGACCCCAGGAAAGGGCAGGACCCCTGAGCTCCACCAGTGCCCTGTGCTGCCAGTGCCTTCACCTCTGACACCCCACCGTGCCCTTTCTCCAGGGTCTTCCTACAGCCAAGGCTGCCAAATTCACAGCAGCTCCTGGGGAAAGGCCACGAGTTCATCTGAACCATCCTGACCTGCAAACAGGCCCAAAACACAGACAGGGATCTAAAGCCAAGAGCCTCTACTATACAGACCAGCAGCTCTGGACCTTTGTGGTTCTGGTTGAGTATCACAGGTGAATTTTACCATACAAAGTAGGTGATGCACTCAAGATCTGCATGGCTGCCCTTGCAAGATGAGCCTCTGGGTGCTGGTGCTGTGACACCTGAGTATCCCTCACAGCCACATGTCAGGAGCTTCTCTGCCCTCAGGTGCATGACCATTTCCATTTCCCTGAGCTCCCTGCCCAGATCTCTGTGGGCTGTTTTTGACGTGGGGCAAGGCAGTGTCCTGGTGTCCCCTCTGGGTTCCCTGTCCTTGTGCCTCCCAACCTCCTCTGGATATCTGCTGCCCCAACACACCTCTGCCCAAACAGTGAGGAGCCACCCCACCCACATGGGTGCTTGGTTGACCTCAAGGACTGTTCTAGCGGACAAGATTTCTGTGCTTTTCCATGGGGAACAGACCCAGGCAGAAGCAAAACTTCAGAAATACTCCATGACTTAAAAGAAGGATGAGTGAAACACAAGCTCTGTGTTATTTCCATCATTTAACCTGCAGCTTTTAACTAACCAGCAGTACCAGAGCACCTCCAGGGGAAAAACTCTCCCTTCCTCCTCCCTCCCTCCCAGCATCAAAAAGAGAAAGCACCCATGAGAATGAACCAACAGGGAAGCACCCTGACCCAACATGAGAGAAAAATCAGGCCTTAAAATTGACACAGAGATGACTTCTGTTCATTTGCTGTTGTGCTCCTGCATTCCACTCATGTACATCCAGATGTGCAGTATTCCAGCTCTCCCACAGCAGCAGCCCAGCTTCCTGAATGCTTAATTGAGATCAGAGTGACCCAAGCTGTTCAGCTACACCCAGGAGTATGACAAAAGTTCACCTTTTTCCAGGTATGGGATCATTTTGGAGCATACAGCCCACAGTCCATCCCTGCATCCTTCCCAGGATGCTGAGAGATGAAAAGTGAGAGAGGTACCCATGGATCCACTGGAATTAATCCTGTCTCAGGGTGGTCTTTTAAACAGGAGAGGTTATAAATAAATAAAGCAAGAAGGATCTCCAAGCATCATCCATGAGCTGGCTCCTTCCCTCTTTCTTCCCCCAGATCCCACCCTCCCCTTTCCCAGCCATCCTCTGCATCACTGAGCGGGACCAGAATGCAGCAAATTTCCACCTCCCTGCTCATGCAGAAAGAAATCGCACTCGATTTCCAGAGTCCGCATGGCCTGGCTTTATTTCAGCTCTGCACATTGTTCTGGCTGGGGAAGAGGGGGAGGAGGCAGAGATGGGGAATTGTTTGCAATTCAAATAGCTGGACCTCAGGAAAAAAACAATAAATTTAAGTCACTAGAGAATTTCAACAAGCAGGGCCACTTTCTCAAATAGGAAGCCTCCTGCCTGTCAGTGGGGGCTGTTGAGGAGGCACTAGACAAGAGAATAACTAAGCACTCATGGGGCTGAGAGCTTTTCATGCAATGAAGTCCAAACCAAACAAATTCCCACTTTAGGAGATGCCTTTATCCAAACTCTCTGAGCACACACAGAAAGGGGCTTGGTGCCTCCAGCTCTCCGTGTTTGCCAGGCCAGGCCTGTTTTCTTCTCCCCTTTCCTTGCTCAAGGTGGGTGTGGGTGTGGACTGCAGGAGGTTTGGAAGTGCCCCTTGGCACGGCGCAGTTTGGGAGCCCTGTGGGTGATGCTTGTGGAAAGGGATGTGAAAATTCACTGCCCCTTCACGCACCAAGTGCGGTGCAGGAAAAAAATTCATCAGGACTGGATTTATAGGTGAGGTGTCTTGTACCAGCTTAGTGTTTAATTTTCAGTTCAGCTTTAACTGCTCTTTCTTAGGAGGATTTAGGGATTCCCATAACTCATTCCAGCTGGCACCCCATGGAGCAAATCCTGCGCCTCCCCTCCCTCACAGGGAGGCAGGGCAGATCTCCTGAGGTGAGGAAGAGGAAGGCTCCTGCTGCAGAGGGGAATCTGACACATCCTCTGGGACATTATCTAGAGCTGCACAAGAAGTCACTCATGTCCAGCTGGGAGTGCTCTTTGTCCCACACAACTGTTCACACAAGTGGGGCAGAGATAAAAGCTGTGAGCCAAAAGGCTGTGAACCAAGAGACCTTTTGACACCACTCAAGTGCTGGTGCTGAAGCATCTGATAAACCAGAGAAGCCTGCGAGTGGCTATCAAGGGCCCAACCTGTGGCAGAGCATTGCTGAGACTATGAAGAAGGAAATAATGAGCCTGAGGTCCTCCCTGTCCCACCATCCCATCTTGGAGATCCCTAATTTGATGCTGACTCAGTAACTTAGGTAGACTGTGAGAGCTGACATGACCAGTCTGAGCCAGGTAAGGGCCTCAAAAGCCCCTTCATTTCCCCCAGTTCAGCCTCCATCCTGAACTAGTTGGAACTAAATACTGAGACCCCTGTTTTCCAGCCCTGCCACATAACTCTTTTCCTTTCTCCTTACTTACTACACAATTTCCATGACTTGCACCACTGCATCCACACCAGTGCTGTTGTGCTCCCTTCAATGTTTCCTGCCCTGGCAGTGCCTCAGGTGCAATTCAGATGCTCTTTTTTACCTGTTCCTCTGGTATCTCCATCGTGTCAGACAATGAAAAGCTGCCAAGACTTTACAGTCAGTAGTAAAATAGATTTATAGGAGGAATTCGATCTATAGTCATGGAGATGTTTGGTATGCAGCAACCACTTAACACCAAATGCTAAATTCCCTAAGGGTTTATGTATAAAGACAAAAGTTCTTCTGAATTAACTACAGAAGAACATTTAAGGCAAAGATGGTAAACTGAAATCAACTGAGCAGATGCTTTTGTCTGGAAGTTAAATCAATAATATGGCTGTAAGTTAATATTGTTTATTCCACATTGGAAAGAATCAACCCTGAATAAAAAGCACTTTAGTGATCCTGAAATAATCCATGAAATAGATCTATATTATATGAAATACATTATATATGTTATATGAAATACAATACAGGCATGTATATATATAATCCTTTTCTTCATACTATCATTTTTATGTGACTGAGGCGCTCTGAGCTGCAAAGCAAAAGGATCTCTCTGAGCAACACTTCCTTTCACACCAGACAAGATGGGCTTATCACCTACCAGCTGTCTCCAGGACTATTCTGCTCCTGTTTCCTTCATTTTGCTGCTCCTGGACCTTATTAATGTAGGTGTGAGGGATGACAACTCACTCCCATTGTTTATGTCTTGTTGGTAGGATGGGGGACTGAGAAAAATAAAAGGCAACAATAAAGCAAAACATTAGCCCAAAGAATACTTTTATTGCCACCAGGAGTAATTCAAACCTTTTGTGGTGGTTTGGAGACAAACTTTATGGTGGTCAAGTCATACATTGTTGTTTGGATTTAAAAACCAGGCAGGATATTTTATGACCATTAATAACTGTTTGTAGCCTGCCTACGAACATGGGAGAGGGAATCACACCTCCAGAGCTGATCGCCTGCAGTGGCCAGAGAAGGAACCTCTGCTTGCAGCCACCCTCCCCACAGGAATTGCTGCTGGATGCATTAAGGAAAGAGTTGCTTTTACTCTTTTTACCCCTTCTCTGAAGGAACCTTGTTTGCTGGTTCAGCACACAAGATACCAGGTTCAAGCGGGCCAGTTTAGGCCAATTTAGAATCTTGCAGAGCTGCTGCTCAGATTTACTCTGGTTTGAACCTGCCCTCACCCTGAGACTCCAGATAGGATGTTTTTAAATGCATGGAAATTACCTTGTCACCCAGTTAAGGCCCCTCACCAGATTGCTATAAAATGGGGGCACTGACTCTTAAAGAATTGCACTTACTCATAGATTTTAGGGCCTTTGTGATGTTTTAACTTGACATGCCCACAGCCCAGGTCAGGGAACCACCCCATGTTGATTCCTGCAGAGTGAGAGCAGAGTAACACCTCCTGTCCTGAGTTAACAATTCACAGCAATGAGGGAAAAATTTATATATATATATATATATATAATGTGGTGTTGAGGCAGCAGTTCTTCAGAACTGCTACCTCTACCAAAAACAGGATTCTTATTCCCCACTCCTCCGTGGGATTGTCCATGCTTTTGCTGTGTTTGCAACGATGAGGTTTGCACCATTCACATCCCAGAGCATGAATACCCCATCTGATTTTTCCCAAATATAGGATGCACATACTGACTGGATTCCTCTGGTTTCTGTGTATCACCACCCCAAAGATAAAGATGTCAAAACCACTGGTAATTTTATATTTTTTTGTTTAAATACTCATGGAAATCTCTCCTTTTTTGGCACCGCTAGCTGTGAATTTACTCAACTATACTTTTGCTCCCTTCATAAATTTTCCTGTGATTTTCAATTTCTAATTTATCCAGATTGATAAATGCTTCCCACTCCCTCTCTTTCATATTTTACTCCCTGAGAATGGCCTGCACTCTTCATTCCCCCATATCCAGCTTTCACCATGGCAAGCACATTGATTTTAATGGGATTTAATGCTCTCACAAAGTACTCCTGACTGCTCCATGCTCCTGCCTGATGTCTCCAGAATGAGAAAACCCTTATGCCCTTTCCCAGACTATTGAAGGAAATATTGGAGAGCACCAGGCCTGCTAGCCCAGATCCCATGGGATGGCAGCAGAGACATTTAGGGCTGGTGAGAAACCTCCAGCCTGGTGTTTGTTGGTGCCTAATCAGTCAAATGCCATAAGGAAAATCCCAGGGGGAGAATCACCCTCTGATTTCAGCTCTGTGAAGGTGGGCTTTGGTCTAAAACCCACACCCTGAGCAGCAGCAGCAGGAGATTTTCCCACACCAAAACAGGTTAACTCTGGAGGAGCTGGCAGTTCTGCTCCCTGGCAGGAATGTGAAGGAGGCCTGACCCAGAGGTGTCTGCACTGAGGAGCTCCAGTGTCCATCACACACAGGCACAGTCTCTCAGCTTGGAAATCTGCTTTCTGCTCTCAAAACCCTGGCAAAGAGAGGAATCAGGGATTGCCTTCACCCCTCAGGAACAGTGTCAGGTGAATACCTGGCAGGGCAAAGCAGCCATTCCAAAGAGAGACAGGATGGGCTGGTTTTATCACTTCTCACTCCTTTACTTTCTGAAGGCTGCTGTCCATGTTCTAGATGGATCTCAGGTCAATGGCATCTCCTAGGCCCTCATTAGCCTATCAATTGGGTCACTACCTTAAAGCTGCCAGAGTCTAAGGAACAGATACTGATATTGCCAGCCCATCCCTATTGCCCACTTTCTATTTCTAAAACAAATAATAATGAGTGATTTTAACATTTGGGACTTGTAACTCTCCCCATGACAAGTTGGTGTTTCTAACAAAATTCTGTTTCCCCCATCCTCTTTTCCAGACCCCTAACACTGGGTTAGGAACAAATCAATAGTGCCTCTTCAATACTCAGTGCTTTGATTAATAATAGTGGTGTTATTGTATCTGTGATGGTTTAAGGATATATTAATTAATTAACCTTGTCTCCTGATTAACTTTGTTCTTGACATCTTGATTTTGTGCTAAGTTAATTTTCATTTATTTCCCCCTCCCACCCTCCCCCTTCATAGATTGTGCTCCTCATCTCTAATCAGGTTCTCCTTAGATTATCTCCCCCTCTACAGAAACAGAAATCCCCAGACTGTGTAGCCACTCTATCCCCTCACAGATGGATTTATCTTCCACAACACCACTCCTTGCTCCGCTGGGACCTGCACGCTCCCACTCCAGTCCTCTTTCACCTGGAGCACGAGAGGACCCTCAGAACAGATCACATGAATCTTCCTGGGCCTGGCAATCTTCCCTCCAGCACAGACCAGGACCTTTAGTCTGTCTTCTCCTTCCACATTGCACACACTCCCTGCCTGAAAGCAGGGCCTCCTCTCCAGCACAAGGTCCCTGGATGCCACCACAGGGCATCTTTAATTGGGCAAGGACATTTAATTGGCCAAAGAAGCCAAAGCCCCTCTGAGTTTAAAGCACAAAGTCCCATCACATGGGACATGTCCAGAGACATGAGCCAGTCTTCCTGAGGTTAAGCACAACCAGCTCTCAGCCACGTTCACAGAACCCCAGAATATGTCAGGTTGGAAGGGACCCCAGTGGGTCACCTGGTGCCACCTCCCTGCTCCAGCAGGGCCTTCACAGGGCACGGGATTGTGTCCAGATGGCTCTGGCATATCCCCAGGGAAGAGACTCTGCCCAATCTGCCCCAGGCTCAGTCACTGCACAGGTAAGAAGGTTTTCACATGTTTGGGGGGAGCCTGCTGGGCTCAGCCCCTGCCCGTGGCTCTGGTGCCATTGCTGGGCATCACAGCAGAGCCTGGCCCTGCTCTGACCCTCCTGCACCCAGGGACAGCCAGGGCTCCCGGGGATGAGCAGAGGATCACTCTGAAGGAGTGGAAATCTATCCCAGTCCTGCAAACAAGTGGAAATAGCCCAGTGTAAACTTAATTCTCCACCAAATGCAATGGTTGGGAAATTCCATTTTATGTTGCAAATGTAGCCAACCAATACAGGGATTTTGTTTGATCAGAGGCTCTTTTTCCTTTTTTTTTCCTGAGAAAAAACCCTTATTTTGCATGTCCAGCCCCTCAGCTGGAATAGATCCGCATAACTCCACCCACACAAGTGAGCTTTTGCTCATATACACTAGGTGAAAGACTAGCTAAAATAAAAAGGAGAGATATAAACTCCCTGTGCTGTAAAAGCAGGACACTTTGCCCAGGTCAAATGGCTAAAGGAGAACTGGGCATAAACCCTACAGGAAGACAGCAAGGAATTTGGGATTTGTGTGTGTACATGGTTACGAATGAGACAGAAAAGTCTATACATTTTTAATCACAAAAGATTTCACTTGACAACATGGTCCAGCAGGAGCTTTAAAGGGGAAAAGCAGTTCACAGACTCTTCTGAATGCATCTCCAGTAGCCGGGTTGTTAAGACATTCAGGGCTGTTAATGTGCACTGTCAGCCCATTGTAACCAAACCTTTAATCCTGGGCCTGTCAGACTTGGAGGAAAACTAAGGGCTGACAGTACTGCAGCAAATGGATTTTCCTTCTCTGCTCTCATCGCCTGCCCCCCTTCTTCCATTTAAAGTTAGAATAACACTGAGTCTATTCCTTTCAGGGCTTGCAAAACAACTAGAAAAAAAAAAGGTGGGGGGGGGGGGGGAAAGTGGAGGGAGGGATGGAGGGATTTGTCAGCCTACATGGACAATCCTCCATCTCCAAACCCCAGTCTCTAAACTGGGAACACTGCACTGATCAGACCCAGGCGTCCGAGACCTCTCCTTCCTCGGCACTGGTTATAAAGTTCTCACGAGTTTATTTTTCTTTTCAGAATCTCTCTATTGGAGAAACACAAGGAGCTGCATAGAAAGAACAAGGCAGAATTGCAAAGTCTTACATGTCAGCTTTTGTCTTTGGTGTCAGACCTCACCCACAAGAGAGCTGACAGGCTCTTCGCCACCCTCACAGCCCTTACAGCCTCAATTCAGTACATTTTAAGCTGGGATTTTAGGTTTTAAAGAATCACAGGTGGGTTCTGTGCCTGGCTCTGGAACCCAGTGTTCCCAAATCTCCTCCCAGCTGTTCCCTTTCAAGCTTATCTCCCTTGTTGGGTCTGTGCTGGATGATTTAGAATGGCAAAGACAACAGGCAAATGGAATTATCTGCCACCTGTTCCTGGCACTACTCTAAGGAAGTGATTTAATCCTGGATTTACCATAGTTACTCCAGAAATTCTGAGAACACCTCTTAGGTCTGACAGGCAGAGTTACACCCCTCCATGCACGGGGAGGTGATTGGATGAGATGAGAGATGGACACCAGAAATTAAGGTGCCATTTGAAATGGGAAGCTCCCCAGTTTGGAACACAGAACCTTTCCTACAAACTGGGCAGCCAGGGTAGCAGCCTCGGGTCACCTGGGACAGACTGGAATGGGTTCCTGTGGCTGCAGAGTGGGCTTCGATGCTGGATCAGCACCATCATCTGCTGACAATGACATGAGAAGCACTTACTTATCTCCAGGTCTATTGTGCAAATCCTGACACCTCTGTGTACTGGGGCACCAAGACAGTCAGTGCTAAACAACCAAAACAGAGCTGAACCTCAAGGGGGGTAAAAACTGATCTTAACTAACCTTTGCTCAAAATCCCTCTCAGCTCCTGTCTAAACAAACCAGGATATTTCCGAGGGTGCTGCTGAGTGGGTGCCCTTTCCCTGTGCTTTTATCCTACCTGCCTTGTGATTGCTTTCCCTTTGATTCTCTAAAATGTACCTAAACAACCTCACAGCTAAAATCCTGTCCACCTGTTGTAAATATTCCCAGAAATTCCACTGTGTGTATTAGCATGCACTCTAGACTTCCAACTCCAGATCACAACAAAAAGCCAAGAGCAAATGGACAGAATGTGCCATGGAAAGGGAACTTTGAAGTTTTCACATTGATCTGGTGGGTGTTCTCTACAGCTGGGGTTAATCAGAGACCCTGAGTATTACAGGCCAGTGCTTAACCGAGGGTGAAGAGAAACAGGTAACAGTTTCTTTAGGTGTGGAGCCCTCTGTGAGCAGTGGCTGTCTCTGGACAGGAGGTCTGGAAGGGAGGAGTAACTCCATCTCCCTTCCTGCTCTCCTGCACTGCAGATGAACCTTCCTAACTGGAAGAAGGGAGCACTTCTGCATGTCTCCAGGTCTGCTGGCCTCTAGAATGTCACCATAATGTTACTGGGTCATGACTGGTTCCTCCCCTCCCTCACCCACGGACATGTTACACAAAGCACAGGGCAGCAGGTCTGTGCCCTTACAACAGCCCAGAGGGCTCCTGCCTGGTACCTGCCCTGCAGGTGAGCCTGGGACTCGACACTGGCTGGGAATGGATCCAAGAGGGTGAGACGTAACACTGAGAGCATTATTAAATGGAAATGAGCAAAATCAGCAACATCAATTTGAGAACAGTTCACGTTCCAAGGGGAAAAAACAGTTCCAGAATCAGGTTAAGGCAAAGCCCTGCTGAACCACTTATTGATTTCTTAATGAGCCTGTGAGGAGAGAAAAGGAAAAGCAAAGAGGACAGAAAAAAAAAATAGATAAAAGACCAGATTCCAGACAGAAATAGTCATGTAGTTTCCTTGTGGATGTAAAGAACAAGTCAGCAACTCTGGAGAGCAGTGCAGCATCAGAAATGTGTTTGCTTGCACAGCAATGTGGCAGCAGAGAGGGGCTCACGGCTTGGGGAAGGGCAGGGGGGCGGAAAAGGCCCAGAAGAAGAACATTTCACAGAACAGCACCTTGGGAAGCTGCTCCAAAGTGTCCATCCTGCTGCTGCAAGAGCTCAGGTTGTGTTGGTGTTGGTGGGCACCACCACAGTGCCACTGCAGTCGAGCTTCCAAACCTCTCCGCAGGGCCTCTGCATGAGCAAAAACTCGTGGAGACAGGCAACCCTCTTTTCTTCTTGGTTCAGGTGAGTTGTTTGTGCTGGTGTGGCTGTGTGTAACGGCACAGCCATGGCCTGGGCTGGGTTCCAGCTCCAGACAAGCCCTCTGGTCAGCCCTGGGACATTGTTACACGGTCAAAAGCCTCCAGCATGGAGCTGACCTCAGCCTGACCCCTTTGGCAGGGATGGTCCCACCTTCAGCCCCAGCAGTGTGCTAGGTCACAGGTCAGGGCCAAAGGGAAGGAGTGCCCAGAGTACAGAACAGCTCCTCACCTCACCGGAGCTCTGCCCCATCCAGCAGATATTCCTGAGCTCTGCTGGGAGACAGGCACAGCCCTGCCTTCTTTACAGCTGGGAGGCTGAGGTTCAGCCTGGTTAAAGACAGCTTGAGGCTCAGGTGCTGCTGCTTCAGAGGGGACAGGAGGCTGAAAAGGGATGCCCCGACCCTGCTGTCCAGGGCAGAGTCAGTCAGAGAGAATAAAAGTGTTTTTCACATGCACAGGGAAAGCAAAACATGAGGTAGCTCCACCACATATTTAACTAAATCCACATGAGGCACTGCAACTGTGCAGCTTTCCCAGGAAAAATAGGGGAAAAAAGAGAAATCAGGCTCCACTGTAAATAGCTGAGGTGGCAAAATGTCCCTAGGTTAAGTGAGAGATCAGAGGGGATCAAAGAAAGAGACTGGATCCCACCAGAGCTGTGAGAGGGGCTGAGACCCTGATGCAAGGAGTCAGGAATCTCCTACAGGGCCATGATCCAGCAGGCTACAGGACCCCACAGACATTGACTTTACAGTCAAATAGAGGGGAAACAACAGGACCCAGACTGGCAGACCAACACCTCAGTATCATGGAATAACCTGGAATTCTGCTAAATCTGTGTGCTGCTGCTTTGGGATAAGAAAAGAGAGGAATGGGGAGCACATCTTCAACTCCAGGGGAAAAACTTTACCATTTTTCAGTGGCCAGGTAGTTTTCCAACTAAAACTAATACTTTAGGAAAGAAGTTCAACAGACATACAAATGCACCTTGGCATCACCTTTAACAAGAGCCTGCCCCCAAAGCAGCTCTTTCCCTGAGGGCCTGATGGACCTGAAATGCAGCAGTGCCACCCTTGCTGTTCCCCACCTAGAATCACAGCAAATCAACACCGATTTCTCTGTTTGAACCGCTGACTGGAACAGCAGGGCTGAGGGTATTTGTCACGTCCAGCTGTTGGTCCCTGACACAGGCAGCAGTGATCTCTGGAGGGGAGCTGAGGCCATGGGAAACGCTCACAAACCAGGGGCAGGTCCCCAGTGCTCCCTGCTTCCAAACCCGGCAGAATTGGGCATGGGGGAAGGGGGAAGAGAGAGCTATTTCCTTATTAGTGTTCTTTCTCTTCCTAATCTATAGAAAAGCATGAAGGCAAAGGAGAGCGGAGAGGAGCCTTTCCTCACAGCAGGGGATGCTGTCCCGTGCTGGGACTGCGGCGCTGCTGGGATGCTGTGAGCTCGGATCTTCTCAGGGGCTTTGCAAAAGGGGACTCAAACCAGTTAGAGGAGAGGCAGGGAGACCCGGAGGAGCACCTCAAGGTTTAAAATGCAAATTCCTCCACTTTATTTTAAGTTGAGGGGTCAAGGTTTGCCCATTTCTTCCTCTCCCTGCCTCCCCCCAGCACTCCTTCCCCCTTCCTCGGGAGTTTTGTTTGGGAAGGGACTGTAGATGCGACAAGGTCTTTGTGCTGGCCATTCAGCTGAGTGAAAGGGCCGAGCAGTCCCAGAGGAGGGAACAAACTTTTGGGGGTCAGCTCGGTCAGCTCGGAATAAATGTGTGGTATTGTTTGTATTAAGGACATGATCTCAGCGGGGTGCCCAGAGCCACCGCATACAACACCAAGGACTATTTATGCAACACTGGAATACGTAGGGCACAGGACTCCTCTCCCAGGGAAAATAGGAGCCGCCACTGCAAACGTGCCTGCCTGTTCCTAGCAGTGAGATTTGCTGGAGGGGGCAAAAAAACCCTCTTTTTAAAATGTGCATCATAAATAAGGATGGATGCCAAGTGAGCTTGGCAAAAAGCAACCCTAGTTAGAGAGCAGTGGCAGTGACAGCACAGCAAAGTGCCTTTTTTATTGTTGCTTTTCTCCAAGAGAGGGACAGTTCAGGTCATTAAAGGCCTAAGATAGAAACAGTTTCTCTTCGCACTGTTTGAAAACAGGCTTTTGTTTCCGTGGAAGTAGCCCAGTCCTTTCTTGGGCTGCCTCCACCGCAGAAGTGGCCCTCAGCCACAGGGTGAGAGCTGCTGGGGCGAGGGGAGCCCTGTGGCCCCCAACAAACCCATGTGAAATCCAGCAGGAAAAGCAACACGAAGGGGCTGGGGAGAGGCTGCAGTGGCCCTGGCAGGGCTCCACCACACGGACCCCCAAAGGAGGTGGCTGGATGCAGAGGGGAGCACATCCTCCCAAATGCTCCAAAACCCTCATGAAGGGACTTCAGTGATGCCCCTGGCTGTTAAATGACCCCTCCCCCCCATCTTCTTCAGTGTTTTCTACAGAGCAGCATGTGTTGCCCCAGAAAGTATCTTTCCTCCCCACTGACCTCACTTCCTTGTTCACAGAGGAAAGGGGAGTTTGGTTGGGTAGTTCACACAGACATTGCAAACCAGGGTTTCATTGAACTGAAGGATTAACCTAGAGGAACAGAACAGTGGGACAATCTTCAGCAAACATGGTTTAATCATGGCCAGCCCACCACAGTTCATGTGGTCAAGGAAGAGCAGATACCGAAAGATCCCAAAAAGAAGCAGGATAATTTAACATATCCAGGTGAACTCCAGTCTCCATCACAAATGGCAGCTGCAGCCCATCCTCACTGGCAAAATAAAGTGAAAAGAAATAAGGGATTGTGAAAGTGGTGAGGCTCTGGCAAAGGCTGGACAAGGGTATGAAGAGACAAGGGGTAACGGCCTGAAGATAAAGGAGGGTAGATTTAGATTGGATATTGGGAAGGAATCTTTCCCTCTAAGGGTGGGCAGGCCCTGGCACAGGGTGCCCAGAGCAGCTGGGGCTGCCCCTGGATCCCTGGCAGTGCCCAAGACCAGGCTGGACATTGGGGCTGGAGCAGCCTGGAACAGGGGAAGGTGTCCCTGCCATGGCTGGGGTGGAATGGGATTAACTTTGAGGTCTCCTCTGACACAAAGCATTCCATGGTTCACTGATAAGAAGAAAGGAAATGTTTTAATCCTGCAAGGAGAGCAGCAGAGAAGTGACAGCTGTTTGGGCATGTAAGGTTTGATGCTCAATCTTCCAGGACTAAATTTACCCATAGACATCAGCAGTTTCATGTGGGCTCCTGACTAGGGAGCTGAGGACTCTTACTCTTTCCATGTAAACCTGACCTCCAAAAAATGTAACTATACCCCAAGAAACACAACACCCCTGTGGTGCACAGCACCATTGGGTGAAAATCTGAAACCTGAGAGTGGCTGGAAACAGCCCAGGGTTTGGCAGAGCTGTGGTGAATCTCTGCTCGTGAGCCTGGCACAGGTCTCTTGAAGTCCCCCGACGTGGGATACCTTGACTTCCACCCCCATTGTGCTGGACGCTCCTTTCCTTTTTGTGTCCACCCTATTGCCTTTTGTTCCCAAGTGACACAGACTGATGAGGATTATTTCCACGGCTTCCTCAGGGACAGAGGGGTTTCCTTGTTCAGGGACAATAGACCCATTAAGTGTCTTCCCAAGGCGAGCCGAGCGGGGCATACCTGGCCCCAAAGTGGGACTGGCCACTGCCCCTGACAGCCATTAGCATCTGAATGAGAGTGATGCCTGCAGAACAACAGGCAATTATCCCCCTGAAAAGCTTTTAAGTGGCATTAATTGCCGGCCACAGACTCGGGGCCCTCTCAGAGTAAACCGTGTTGACAAACGGGATAAAATATATTGGATTTCCTGCAGGGGGAAAATTTGTAGGATCGTGCCTCATTGAGGGCAAGCTCCAGTTTGATCCAGTGTTGCCACCGAGCACCCCCACACCTACAGACACAGCCTGGGCTTCCGAGGGAGAGCGGCTGGCTCTGGTGGCTTTGCAGTGCCTGTCTGGCTCCAGGAGAAGGCTCCCAGGGGAAGGGGGAACACCTGTTCTGTGCTCTGCAGGACTGGATCAGCAGCCCCTCTGGTCCAGGTGTACCTTTTTATACTCTTGCTCGGAGATGCAAAGCAGTGGCACAGTCCTGAAGCACAATCTCCTCTCAGTAACAGGCAGTGGCTTTATGTGCCACTGTTCTTTGATCGGATTGAATATCCCTGCCCAGAAATGGGGAAGATGTGGGAACATTTTACAGTTGTGAGAGGAAAAGTATTTTGTTAATGCATGTTAATATTTAAAAATAAACAATGCTGCTAATAAATAAATGCTGTCCTGTCCATTAGGTACTTGCAAGAAGGTCAGAGCTAACGCCTAACTGATGACCTGGAAAATCACACTCAAATGTTCTTTAACAGGTAACAAATGAAATTATTTCAAAGCTGAATTTGCTCATATGCAAGGCACTTTTTCTACAGTTCCTTCCTGCAAACTGCAAGACAATAATCTTTAAAAAGTACTGCTGCACTATTCTTTCCCCAGGAGCATCATCTTGTCTCCACCATGACATGTCCCACAGTCACCCCAACAGCCAGATTGTTCTGTGGGTACAGCCACTTCCTGTGGGTACCCAGACACAGGGGCTGGCAATCCAGATGGCACTGGACAGAATCACAGGATCATGGAAAGCTTTGTGTTGGAAAGGACTCTAAAAGTTAATCTCATTCCACCCTCCTGCCATGTCAGGGACAGCTCCCACTATCCCAGGCTGCTCCAAGCCCCATCCAGCCTGGCCTAGGTTGACCCCTAGGTATCCAGGGGCAGCCACAGCTGCCCTGGGCACCCTGTGCCAGGGCCTCTCCACCCTTGCAGGGAAGAAATTTTTCCTAATATCCAGTGTAACCCTTCCCTCTGACAGTTTGAAGCCATTCCTCTTGTCCCTGCATTCCACACCCTTGTAAATTGTCCCTCTCCCTTCTCCATTTTGCAGGCTCTTCTGGCACTGGAAGGCTGCAGTTAGGTATCCCAAAGCCTCTTCCTTTCCAAGATTTCCCTGTACAGTGCACTCAGGAATCCCCTTGGGTGTTTGATTATGAACAACCCCTCTTACTAGAAAAAGAAGAAAGAAACAAAATTCCCTCCCTGAAGCATTAATTTATACTTATTTCTAATTCTGAAAGCTTTTGACAACTGAACTTGTTCACTTTATCCAAGAGAAGATGAAGGTGCCTGATACTCTTTTGCATCACAAACCTGAATATGCTTCCTCTGCAGCAGGGCTCAAGCACTTCCAGAGGATTTCCAGTAAATATGGGTCATTTTATGGCTCAGAGTGAAAACCATGGGAAAAACTCTGGGTTTTGCTAATTTAGACCTCCAGCTCAGCACACATATGTGGGTGGCCTTTTGAAGCTTGAGCAGCAGATCTTGTGCTAGAGCAGAATGGCTTCGTTCCCCGCAGTCAGTGGCGCAAGGCCAGCCTGCAGCATCTGAGGACAAGCCCTCTCACATTTATCCAGCACAAAACTCTGACAGGAACTCAAGAATCATTAAGGCATCTGTGGAGAAAGCTTTGAAAAAGCCTGTACAAAGTCCAGTCAACTGAGACTGCAAAGCTTGGCCTCCAGTGTGTGGTGTAGAATGGACTGCACAGTCAGAAAGCCAAAATATTAATGCAACCCCCCACAACATGTCTGTCCAAGACAGACAGTGCTAAAAAACCCAGCGTGGGCCCCAGCAAACAAAAGATGGACCTCATGTGCTGCTAATAATGCCCAATCATCAGGACTAGGCTAATTTCCTCTCATAGTGCCAGATTCAGACCACAAATAATTAACTTAAGTGCAGAAAAGATGCACTCTTTGTGTTGGCTTGGTTGTTGCTGTTGTTGTTTCAATAAAAGGAAAGAATCCAGCTCCACAGAGTTGGACTCTAGAGGAGAGTCAGGGCTAGTGTCATTTGTTCCTGCTGAACATTTGGTCCTCAGTATGTGCTGATATTGGCAGGATGATGACAGGTAAGAAATGCCACGTGTTACATTATGGAAAAGCAAACAACTGAAGGAAAACCTGGGAAATAGAAATGCTGTCAGAGGAAAAACCATTAAGCAGAACTAGGTGAAGCAGCATTTCATGAACCACCAGGTGCACACTGATTCTGGAGAATCAGTACCAAGCCCTTGTCCCACCCCTGCTCATTTCTCTCCTGAGCACTTGAGTCATAATTCAAACCTGTTTGAATATGGCACCTGAAATAGCTCAATAAAGTTTCACTGCCTCCCACTGCTGCCCCAGGAGCTTGTGCCCCAGCTGCTCTGGTGCATGATGAAGTGATCAAAACACCTTCATGAAGACCAGCCCCTCTGGTCTTTGCCCTGCAGTCTGCTGGGAAAGCTGAGGGAACAGCCTCTGGACCAAGCCATGGAAAGATAAAGACTGACAAGAATAAGAGCTGCTCTTGTCACGCCTCACCCCAGCACACACACCCACAAGATGCACATGGCACACACACCTCCATACACAGCTGTGTCTGCAGAGCACAGGAACTTACAACCCCCAAATTTTACATCTCTGGGTGGGTCACATGGATTTCCCTTGGGACAGAGGGAGAGTCTGCAATGTTGGTTTGGAGTATCAGCTTAGGAACTCCCCAGAACCCCTTCCCATGCTCTGCTCCTGCCCAAGGAGAACCTGAGGATCTGCCCTGCCCAGGCCATGAACCCCCTGCTCACAGCTGTGATTCACAGGCAGAGGGACCCCAGGGAGTGGGGGCACCCTCATGTGCACAGACCCAGTTTCCAGAGGGTTAAGGATTGAAGCCAAGTGTAGCCCAGAGCTGGATCAGGCTGTTCAGGGTAGGCACACATCCTCTGCAGGTTCCTGCTGGGCACCAGCAGCTGGCACTTGCTGGTCTCTGTAACAACCCTTTGATGAGCCTCTGGGTGCTGACCCTTTCAAAGGGGCTTTGGTGTAAACCCTGGCTTTGGGAGCACTGTCTCTGGCTCCATGTAGGTGAGTTTTTCTGTCTGCCTCTTCTCCTGGGGAAGATGGCACAGGGGCACGTACAGAGCTGCCAGCTGGGGGAACAGACCCTTCAGTGGTATTCAGCACACAAACCCACACAGCTGCCAAACCACCCCAATCCCGCCAGCTGCTCTTGTTTAACAGGGCAGCATGGGACTTGCAAGTGGCAGGAAGACCAATAGGGAAGTAGTTAAGTTGGAATTAATTTGTCACTCCATATTTAACTGACCTCAAAACTATTAAAATATCTAATAGGAAATATCCTCCAGATTCCAAATACCTCTGTGCTGCCTGCTGGGGACCAGCCCCTGCACTGGGCTTCAGCCACCCAGCAGACTGGTGCAGGGGAAGGGGGGCTTTCCTCCTGCCCATCCCAAAAGCCTGGTTTAGTTCCCGGCTTTCACCAAGCCTGCAGGTCAGTAGATGAAAGGAGCATAGAGAGTATCCAGCATCCCAGGCTAAGGTTCTGGAGGAAGCTGAGAGATCCTGATGCTGGCTGTGGGCTTTCCTGGCTCCTCCTGAAAAGAGGCACAGAGGATGTTCAGGAGTTAGGAGAAGGAACTGGCTGCTTAACAATCATTGCAGATTTTTCCATCCCTCAAGCAGAAAAAAAATCCCAGCTCCTCACACATTAGTTGCAACTACTCTCCTCTGCCTTTGGAATAAAGCAGGACTTGGAGATTTAAGGCTGCAGAGTAGAACTGGATTTTACTGCCAAAAATTCACAGTCTCAGCAGCTATAATATGGAGAGAAGCTAAGCATGGAAAGCTGGAATAAAAACAAACAAGCAGCTTTTTCTAGCAAATAGGTGAATCCAAACCATCCCCCCCCTCATGGCTTAAAACCCTTGGTGACAGCACATCTGTGACTGTGGTGTGCCGTCAGCTCTTGCCTCAAGTCCGTGCTGAGGGCACAGAATGGCACATTCGGGGGCTGTCCCCGGGCTGAAGCAAGCCAGGAGCCCGCAGGTATCCCCAAGGGCTGAGTTCGGGTCGGTGACGGGGCTGTGCCGAGGAAAGGAGCTCTGTGCAGAAGGAAAGAAGGCTGTAGAGAAGGAAGGAACGCTGTCCCGGCCGGGCTGGCTCCGACTGCCCTCTGCCGGCTCCCGGCACCACGGGATCCCTTCCCAGGCTCCGCAGCTCTCGCTGCTCCCGGCAGGGCCATCCGAGCCTCTGTCGGAACGGGCTGCTCGCAGCGGCCAGGGCCGGGCTGGCCGGAGCCCACCTGAGCTGCTCTTGTTTAACAGGGCAGCATGGGACAGCTGTTAAACAATAGCCCAGCTATTGCCGACGTGCCTGGGATTTCCCCCGTGAGGACACTCCGCAGCCTCTCCGGACAGTCTCTTCAGGGCTGGGCACTGCCCTGGGAAGGAGTTCTTCCTCGTGTGCAGGGGGAATTCCTGGGATCAGTCCTTGCCCGTTCCTCTTGTCCTATTGCCCGGCACCACGAGCTGGGCTCTGACACCCCTCCTTTGGGTATTTCTGTGCGGTGAGAAGATCCCCTCTCAGCTGTCTGCTCTCGAGGCTCAGCAGCCCCAGCTCCTCCAGCCTTTCCTGGGCACGGAGATGCTCCAGGCCCTTCCTCAGCCCCGCAGCTTCTGCTGGCCCCAGGACCCTCCTGTCCTGAGGAGCCCCGAGCTGGACACGGCACTCCAGGTAGGTGAGGGTGCGCCGAGGCTTAAGAAGGACAGGATACCTCCCTCTTCCTCTTGCAGCCCATGACACCACTGCTGTTCTTGTCCCAGGACACACTGCTGGTCAGGGACAGCTCATTGTCTCCTGGGTCCCCCAGGTCCTTCTCCACAGAGCTGCTCCTGCAGGTCACCCCCAGCCTGTGCTTGTGCCTGCAGTTCCTCCTCTCCAGCTGCAGGACCCTGCATTTGACTCGTAGAATTTCACGAGGTTCCACTCTGCTCTTCTCTCCAGCCTGTTGAGGCCCTTCAGAATGGCTGCACAGCACTTGGGAATTAGGTTTGCATTGCTTCCCAGATTAAAGTCACAGGTAAACTGCTCATGTTTGCATCGCTTTTGGAGGCATCTCCTTGTGGGCTCGGTCCAGCAGCACCGCAGTGATGAGTGGGAGGCTGAGACTGAACCCGGCAGCCAAATGTCCTTCTACTGACTCTCCTTCCCTTCAAGTGTGTCATTTGACAGAAAGATGGATTTAAAACCAGGAAAAGCGGGCAAAACAGTAATGCTGAAATTCCAGAGAGCATTTCCTGCTTGAGAACCGATCCCTACTATCAGTTCCCTGCTGTGTGGGAGGAACATGCTGTTCCCACCCGGGGGAGATTGCAGAGATGAGATGTCTTGATCAAGGTCACTCCTAAAGCACTGGGAAAACAACCCCAGAGCTTTGGCACAGGCAGCTTCCTGGGTCAGAAACTTTGCAAAACCCACTTTTATTTTCTTCCCTAGAAACCCAGAGGGATCATTTGCACTGAAGGACACAGTCATGTCTATGTTTTGAGGAAGATGTTTCAAACAAAAACCGAAATAAATTAGAGTTAATTCAAACTAAAATTCAACTAATATTGTGGGGGTTTTTGTCCATTCTCTTGTAGTTGGCAAGAATTTGTGAAAGTCTCTCCAAATATCCTTAAGACCTGCATGAAGAAGACTGTAGTTATGAGGGAAGTTTGAGCAAACAGGGCAGTTATTCAGTCCAAGGTCCTGCAAACCCAGTGTTAGTAATTCCCCTGCACCCAGTAAACAGGTCAGAGCAAAGATGTTTTTGCAAGAGATTCATCTACTCCCTCTCATCATTGGGAGGTTCAGGGCCTGAACCAGCTCCTGCTGAAGTGAGCAGGCAGACTCCCTGCTTTTAATGGCACGGGATCAACTCCCAGTTCTGCAGGCAGGAAGTCTGACAAGGAGCCAGCCTTTCCCCTGGACAGCAGTGATGTTGCCTCTCTGGTTCAGAGCAGACAGGTTTGGGCAGGTTTCAAGGTGAGAAAGAAGCTTTAATGTTTCCTTCTTTTTTCTTTAACTGTTAAAAGACACAAGGCTGCCATAGACCTGTCCACACACAGCACTGGAATGCCAGAGGTGGTTGTTGTTTGCAGGTGACACTGATGCAGAAAGGCCCCAGGAGGAAGGGGAACCTCAGTGCAGGAATCCTTGTTTAACCTTTCTCAGCTGCCATGTCAGCCCCTTCACAGTAACCTCCAGGAATCCCAGACACTTCTGACATCTCAGCACAAAGTGCACATCCTGTCTGCCTCCGTGTCCTGGGACAATGTGTCCATCCTCATCACCCTTGGAGCTGGCATTCAGCAAGAGACACCCACAGCTGGTGGAAACCCCCCTCATGCCCCAGGAGAGGAGGTTAAGCGTGAGTGCCACAAGGCTGAGGCACAAATGGGATGGAGAAAGACTCAATTTCATCCTTTTAGTGTGCACACCCCCTGAAGAATCACATCTCACCCCTTTCCTCTCCCAGAACAGAGCTACAACTGCTGTTCTGGGCCACACTGGGCCAAGAGGAATTCATGAGCTGAGGTCTGCTCAAGCCAACTCCATGGCTTTTCCCTTCAGGAACTTGCAGGCAGAGATGAGGGCCAAAGAGCAATAACCATGAACCAAAACACATGAAATTCCACCTCAACATGAGTAAGAACTTCCCATGGAGGGTGGCCAGAGCACCGGAGCAGCTGCCCAGGGAGGGCGTGGAGTCTCCCTCTCTGGAGACAATCCAATCCCACCTGGATGTGTTCCTGCTTCACCTGCTCTGGGTGATCCCTGCCTTGGCAGGTTTTGGACTGGATGAGGTCCCCTCTAATGCCAGCCCCTCAGTGACAAGCAGACAAGCTCACTTTACACCACAGAGCACTTAGATTTAAGCATCAAGAGGACAAAATACACTATATATTCACATCCTTTTTACCCAAGGGCTCACTCACCACCCTGCAGTGCTGGACCAGCTTCAGCATCTCCTAACAGAACCATTCCACAGGGATCACCCTCGGACAGGGTTTGACCCAAACCCTTTTTTACCCAGCCAAAATTCTATTGTTTTTTCAGTTCTTAAGGTTAGTTTGTGCTTTGGTTTTGCCTTTCTTTAGTGTCACAGAAAATTAGGAAAAAAAGCAGAAAACACAAAAAAAAGGGAGTTTACTAGGGCTTCACACTCTGTGCCAGTGTCTCTGTCCTAATCCTTCAAGCACTCTTCAGAGTTTGGTGTCAAGTGTTTTATCCAGAGCCACAGTCTTTACTTTCATGTCTGTTTTCCAGTTGAATAGCTCCAGATATTCATATAAGGAACACCACAGAAACACACACACATTACAAAAATTACATGGCAGCACCACATTTGGTGTAGGCTGATTCCAGCTCAGGATTTGCAGGGAGCCAGGATGAAAGTCTGGTCCAAGGATGTGGTGATACATTTCTTAGAGTAGAAATTCCTGAGCTCCCCAAGGGGAGAAAGACCCTTTGTGAATATAGGATTTTTCTGAGCTCTTCTCTGAGGATAAACCTCTTCATCAAGCTATTGTCAGATAAGGAATAGCTGGAAGAGGTTTAGAAACACTTTCCCAAAATCTGGGATTTAACCTATAGCATGATTTCAGTTAAACAATGTGGGAATTGCCATTCGAGGGGAGAAGACAAATCCATTTCTCTACAATCATTTCCCAGAGTAATCCTTAGGAGCTACCTGGGGAAACAAAGCAGTGCAAGGCAGGGTTGGTGCAGCAGCTGCAGCGGGGGACTCGCGCTGAGCTTCTGAGTGCCAGCAGCTCCCAGTCACGTTGTCTCTCATTAATTCTCCCTTTCCTTTTTTCTCTTATTTTTAGTTTTGACCCCCACAAGATCCAGCAACTGGAAGCTCCACAGTTTAATAGCACAGGGAAGAGAAATTGTTTCCTTATGATTTCAACCTGCTGAGTGACGATTTCCCCATGCGGAGCTGTGAGAGCTTTGCTGCCTTTCCTGCATTGTTTGGCCTTGTCGCTTGCCATCTACAGCCTCAAACTGCCTGAACTTCCTTCTCTCTGTTTTCTCCATCTTTCCTAAATCCTCTTCCAGCACAGAAAGGCCCATGGGAGTTTTGCCAGGGGCTGCAGAGGCAGGCAGTGGTGAGTGGCTGGGAGCGTTGGATCCAAGCCCCACCTCGTTGCTGCCAGCCCCATTCCACACCTGGGCACAGGCCTAGAAGGAGTAGAAAGTCCAAGAAAGTCTTGTAACTTCTCTGTATTCCTGTGGGAGTTGGAAAAAATCAGAATAAACAATAAAAACAATTATTCCAGCTGGAAAATATTATTTTTCCTGGTTTATTTTCTGCCTGAGAGGGAAAGCTGGTTGGAATTACATAAAGTATGGGTGATTGAGGAAAACAGCTTTTCAGCAGGAAAATAACTTCTCTGCAAATGTTTTGAAGTTACTGTTATTGCTTAACACCTAAAATTAAACATTTTCTGTATTTTCTTTTAACTGAATTCCCCATTCCTCCGGTTTTATGTATTGAAAGAGAAGACTTTCAAAAGAATAATTCGCATTTCCCTGGCTGGTTCAAATCCTTTATAGCAGAAAGAAAGAACCCAATGACTGCACTGACCTGATGAGTTGGGACATGGCTCCAGAGGCTGAAGTTTACTGGGAAAAAACACGACTTGGCCCAAGCCACTTGACCTGTCCAGCTCAGAAAACTCAAGGCTGATCTCGCTTCCACTCCACATTTCATGGTGCATTTTCTCCTGGTTTCAAAGAGAAGTAGGACTTGTGCTGCTTCATAAAGGAAAACACTTTTGGGATCTCAAAGGCTCTAAGCTTCTTAGGAAAAGAGGATTAAGGCATCTGCTGGGTGCAGTGGGTACCTGTGCTGATTTGCTCGGTGGCAGCTGGCACAGATTACAACAGACTGGGCTTGAACCCAGGCTGAGGCTTTGTGGCCCATCAAAGCTCCCTCTGCTCTGCTCACCCAGGCAGGAGGAGCATCAGTTTCCATGACATGGGACCTTCTCCCACCCTAAAACCAGGTAGATGAATGTCCAGACACAGCCCTTGAAGCACTTCCCCTAGAATCCCTTCCCAGCTCCCAGCCTCTGGCTCTGTGGGTAGGGGGACTCACAGGCTCTTCCTGTGGCCAGGATGCTCCACGCCCACCCATCCCAGCCCTACCAATCTGACAGATCTCCAATTCCAGCAGCTCTGTCCTGCCTGTGACTCACCAGCTGTGACTGATCGGGCTGGGGTTACAAGGTCCAGCAAACACCCACATTGACACTGAGGCTCTGATCCATCACTGAGTGCTAGGCAGCACTGCCTTTCAGGAAGAGACATGGATTTGGAGCTTTCTAATGGCACAGGCAAGAGAGAGAAAGAAGGATTTGTCCATCAGAGCTTGCCCCAGGCAGCACATTTACTGCTGCTCTCCAGAGAGCCTGGCAGATACTAAAGGCACAAACAGTCCAACAGAACAAATGAAAAGATCTTCTGCTCTCTGGAAAACAAAAGGGCTTGGCAGCCAAATATTTCATAGCAGGCCCTCCCCTTCCTTTCTGCCTGCCCCTCTCTGCCCTGTGCTCGGCTCACCACAGATGTGAAGGGCAGGAGAGCTCATTCTGCCTCCAGCACCCCGAGTCCCACAGCACCCCGTCCCCAGCACTGGCACCCCTGCCCGGTGGGATGGGATGGGAATGGGATGTTGGGGTTCAAAAGCCAGCTGGGGAGTTGGTGGAGATAATTTCCAAAATGGCTTTGGGACAGCTTTGCACCTCTGCCTTCCAGACCTGCATGTGCTCCAAGGGCTTTGCCTCCAGACCATAGCGGTGCATTGGTGTCTGTTCTTCCCAAATCCCTGCAGGGAGCTTGGCATGCAGCAGTGTAAAACCTGCCTTGCAGAGGTGGCTGGAGCCTGGCAGCACCCCACAGCCCCCCAGACAGCTCTGTCCATTGGACAGCAAACCCAAGAGCTATTTGGAACAGACCCGGGGGCAAATGTCCCAAATGAAGAGAAAAATGCCAGTTGTTAACAGAAGAAATGATTCATGAAGTAGTTGCAAAGCTGCTTTCAGGGCAGCTTTATTCTGAGGGCAGGAAAAATGAAACGACAGGCGCTTGGTGGCAGCTGGGAGGGTTGTGCTTCAGTGGAGCAGGAAAGAAACATCTGATTTTTGGAGGGACTTTTTGCAGTAAAAAGGTTTTTAAGCACTGACCAAGGAGGGTTTCCTGAGGATGCAGAGGAACATAACCAAACCCAATACATGGGAATACCTAATAAATTAATGTTATTGCAGAGGTTTATATGGTTTTGATCTACTTCCAAATGCTGAAGAAGGATGCAGCCATCCAGGCACAAATAATCCCCACTGCAGCTGTGCTGGCTGCACTTCCCAGCACCCCAGAGAGGAAGGAGCATTTCTGCATGGTGACCATCTGTTCTTCCCTCTGTGCATCAGCATGGAGAGGGGAATTCCACCAGCCTTTCAGTCTGTCACCCCATATCCAGCCTGGACTCCCAGCTGGGTATCACCCTCCTGGAGCACAGGAATAGGGAAGAAGTCCAGCAACAGAATGAGACACAGTGGGACAGAGTAAAGGATGAAGTTGGGACATTCATGAAGGCCACCAGCATTCTGATGAGCCCTGTCCCTTACTGAAAGTAAAGAAAGAACTGAAGCTCCACACCCAAGGCTCATGAGTCCCTCTCTGCATGCCCACAACTGAGAAACTTCCATGTCCCTCAATGTAGAGGAAACTCATGTTCTAGGAAAAAAACCCCAACAATTTAAAATATCAAAATAGTCTGAAGATACAAATCAAGCTCTTCTCTCAGTTAATATTTAATGTTGCAATTGGGTGCTTTTCAGGGGAGGAGAGCACTGGGATTTCTTTGCTGCAGATTGACCTTGTGAAACTCAGTGTGTCAAGATAAAAAAAAAAGAGAAAAGGAATTTTGTTGAATATTTCAACATCTGGAGCCACTTAGTGGTTGAAAAAAGCAACTTCTTGAGAAGCACTTTTGATCTAAAGCAGGGGTTTTAAACCTTTTCCTATTTGCAGACCCATAAAATTTGTCTGTGCATAATAAATACAAGTCTACTGACACTCACTTCTGGCATCTCAGTCAGTTCTGGAGGTTCCTCAGATGTTCAGGAGCAGAAGAGGCAAAGCTGTGCTTTCCCAGGCCTGCCCAAGAATCTCCTGGACCACTTCAGTCTCAGCAGGGACAGCTGATCACTTTGTTAACAGATAACCTGCAGAAATGTGGCCTTGCCCCTCTTGACGTGGTGTGGCCTTTTCCTAAAACTGAGACTGATTTTATCTGTGGAACTGGTATCAGCAGGTCTGTGTCACCCTGCCAAAGCTGCTCACCAGCACCCACAGACAGTCAGAGTTTTTCTGCCTGTAAGAAGCTTTTGGAGCTGTTCCACACCAGAGTTAAGGCAGGCTGTGCTTATCATCACCTCTGCTGCTTCCCAGAGTCTGCTGTACCTGGATCTCCAGGTGCCTTGGGCTCTGGGCAAGTCCTGGGCAACCAATCTACTGCTGGAGCTATTTCAGCCCAAAGGAGGCCAAGCAAGGGACACAGTCCCATAGGGATTATACAGCTACAAGTTACTGCATTTGGGAGCAGAGGATCTGGGTGCCCTCCTCCACCCCTGGTGAGTTTTTCTCATGCTGTAATGTTTGGACACCACCTCTGCCTCCCTCACACCTCAGTTTTTGTGCTTGGCTGTTGATGTGGCATGTTTAATTTTTCTGTCCCAAGGTCCACACTGCCCAGAAGGACATAAGTGTCCCCTGCACTGCACCTTGAAGTGAGATTGGAGGGTGAATACAGTTGTAAGCTGTCCTAGGGGAGCCTTTCTTATTTATCCAGCAACAAACCTGCCTTAATTGACCAAGGATTTATTAGCATATCACTGAGAAATCTGCTCAAAGGACTACAAGGAAATCACATGGAAAACACTGCTGTGCCCAACAAAGAATTGCATGGATCAGGTCTTTGTTCCCATTGTATTTCTCCTCAGTGCATTTGATTAGTTTGGTTAATTGAACATGTAACACACTCCATTATAATGCACCAGCAAAAGAGGGTTTATGACTCAAACAAATATGGCCATTATTAGCTGCTTCTGACATAACAAACAGCACTATTAGCTTTGGAGAGGCAGTGTTTTATGGATGGCTCTTTGGTAAGTGGGGTGCTTAGTAATTTTTTTTCCCCTGTAAAAAGACTCCTTGGTGCTGCTCAGAGGTGTGGGACTGAGAGGGGACACAAGTCACAGCACTGTTACAAAGTCTATGACACATTTTCCCTCATTTTCTCACAGAGGGAGATAAACCTTGTTTATCCAAGACAAATCCATCACAAATCATTCTAAGGACCTCTGGCAAACATTCGCTCTTCGTAACACCACAGACCAGCTCCAACCATGTCATTCAGCAAGGGATGAATCAAAACTCATTTTCATCTCAACATGTAAATATGTACAAATAAAATACATCCATACAAATATCTGCAGGGAGTGTCAGAGGATGATGGCAGACCCTTCAGTGGAACCCAGTGACAGCATGGGGAGCAATAACCAAAACACATGAAATTCCACCTCAACATGAGTAAGAACTTCCCATGGAGGGTGGCCAGAGCACTGGAGCAGCTGCCCAGGGAGGGCGTGGAGTCTCCCTCTCTGGAGACAATCCAATCCCACCTGGATGTGTTCCTGCTTCACCTGCTCTGGGTGATCACTGCCTTGGCAGCGGGGCTTGGATCTGGTGATCTCCAGAGATCTCTTCCAACACAAACGATTCTGGGAATCTGGGATTGATTTATAATGTGCTTGGTGAGCAGAACTGAACTCAGCCAGCCCCTGCACACACCTCTGTTTGTCCTGGCAGCTTTTAGGTCCATCCACCCCTTGTCTGTGCCCCTGAGAACTGCTTTCCTTTCCATGCTGGCCACTGTGACCTGTTTGTAAAAGTCCCTGCTGCTTTTGTGATGCCAGCGCTGGGAACATTGTGCTGAAATGTTCACAGCCCTATAGGGACAATGGGTGAGCACCGACTCCTCATCCTCCAAGTTCTCCCCTCTCTCCTGTCCCCATCTCAGTCTGTGCTGGACCAAGGAGGAGCCAGAAAAGGATCTGCTGGGTTCATACAGGAAACATCAGCTCTGCTGCTGGTGTGGCACTGACCCCGCTGCGAGAGAGAAAATCAAACAAACACCAAAATGAGAGTTCCCTTGTCTCTCCCACCCCCACCCCTCACTGCAGGAACCAGCTGCTGTTTGCCCAGGATTGCTGGGGAAACGCAGTCCCGTGACTAAAGGGCTCACCAGTGCAGTGTTCATTTTCTCAGGGTTGCACAACACTCCCCCATCATCAGCTCTTGCACAAATCCCCGACAGACAGAAACTCCAGTCATGGTAAGAACATCCTGGTTGTAGCTGTAGAACATCTTCTGCCTGATCTTCTGCCCGGGATCCTCTCTGCTCTACAGCACAACCCAGCTCAAAGGTTTCAAATATGCCTCAGACTACACACCCTGCTTGCCAAAAAATTAATGCAAGCAATTAGTGTGGCAAAGCACTTACACAAATAGTTCCATTCATTGCAGTGGTGTCCCACACTGGAGCTGGCAGTGACCCACACTTCCTGTCTCCTGCACTCACACTCCCTCATGCAGACACCCAGTACTTATTCAGTGGAAATATTTAGCTCACAAATCCTCACTCTGAGCTGCTGGGGAGAGGCTTCCAGACTTGCCTGAATGTATTTTCTTCATTTTTTTCTTCTCTCTTTTTTTTTTTTTTTTTTTTTTT
>NC_031786.1:11154797-11183221 GCF_001522545.3 Parus major | reverse complement strand
TTTTTTTTTTTTTTTTTTTTTTTAATTCGGTGCTTCAGCATTAGTGAGAATTGCCAGCCAGAACTCTTAAAGCTGAAAGCCTCTGTATTTTCTTAAACAAAACAAACATGTGTTTCATATCCCTGAGCAACACCTCAGATTTGGACCCCTGGGTTTCTCCTTCCCTCTTGGCTCGATGGAGTCACCTCTAAGGACTGCAGTACCAACTCCTGCATCCCCTTCCATAGCACAGGCTCTCTGCTGACATCTGTACACCGCGTACCACAGCGGCCCAGACAGCCAAATTCCCCCAAAACCTTCCAGAGCCTCTCGTCAGCGGCTGTCCCTGGAGACGAGCCCGGCTCCGGCAGCAGCCCCCGGGCGGGTTCAGCACCACGGACAGAGCGCGGACAGGCCCGGGGGGTTTACACGAGGTTTACACGCGGTGTACATGGGGTTTACACGCCCTCAGTGCCAGCACAGAACTAATTTCTGTTGTTGCCTGGCAAACAGTAAAAAGGAAGAGTTGCTTGTCTTAAACAAAGCACAATAAAAAATATCCTTGAAAGTATTTTATAACCTGCTTCACCCCCAGATATATCAAGGCCCAGAAATTAGGTAGCTGGATTAGAAGTGGGCAAGTCCTACCACAGTAAAACAGGGCCCAATAAATGCAGTGTCCTGAGGGATGTCAGAACCGTGTGAATGGAGTGTTGTTTGGATAAGGCCATCCTGAGGATGTGCTGCTGGACAGGCTCTGTAAATTATTGGAAACACCCTCTTCTACCAAGGGGAGCCAGCAAGGAGGCAGGGACAGGTGCCTCCCTGCCTTGAAGCTTTTCATACAACGGGTGGCAGTAACTGGTCTGACTCGGTGGGCAAGGGAAAGGTAAAACAACTCTCCACAAGATGATAATCCAATTCCTTTGCAAAATAAATAAATCTCCATTACTGACCCACACCTCTCCTGCAGTTTCCAATCAGCCTCTCTGTCAAAGGAGCTGCTTTTATGATGGATCTGGGGCATTTATTATGACAGCACAAGGCATAAACACTGTCCAGCATCAAACAGCTTGAGAGCTCTGATTTCAAACTAAATGCAAGGGAACCTTCTTGCACCAGGGAAATGAAGACTGTTTTAGTAGATTAAGGTGGGAGCATAATGTTTTCACTACAGAGAATTTCATTCCCCCACCTAGCCCAGAGTTCATGCAGAATAATGTTCCTTTTTCAATTACTCTGAGCCTCAGTCCCTCCCCCAGAAAACGCATGTCTCCTGTCTCTGAAGGAAAGACCAGAACACAAAGGCAATAACCCCCCTTTTGCAGCAGAGAGAGAGAGCAGGCCCATCTTTCATGGGAAAAGGTTTCAAGTGCAAGTAGTGCTGGAGTCCTGCTTGCAGAGTCCCCTGGTGCCAAGAGAAAGATGCAGATGTGCCAGGACACACACAAAACTGGATCAGTTTGACTGATGCTAGTCAGAGACCTTTTCTGGGGCTTCTGGAACCACTGCTGCCACAGCTCACCCATGGTGGCACCCGGCTCACCTCTCCTGCTCCAGCAGTGCTGCCAGGCAGAGAAGACCCAAACTTCTCCAGTTTATCAGTGATCCTGTTAGCAGAGCTCTCCAGCCTGGAGAATTTACATGGAACGGTCATGAGTCAGTCTCCTTCCCCAAAACTAGCTCTGCCAAATGGGGCCAGGACAAGGTCTTTCTCCTTTTTGGTGTGTTTGAGGAATTTCTTTCCTGTCTCCTTCTTTTCCGTATAAGACATACTTTCAGCTGGAAAATTTCCCACCAGAAAACTGCAGTCTGAGGGCTGAGACATTCCTGCAGCTTCCGGAAGGATTGTGGTGATTTAATCTTCTCCGCTTAAAAATGAAACTCCACCTGAAAATGCCCTGAACAACTAATCCATACCCAGGAATTGTGTGTCCAAGGGTAGAGCTCCTCTGTGCACAACTGCCTTTGAAAAGAAACCCCCAGCCACCATGGTCTGTGGTGCAGAGCTCTTTTTTCATCAGATAGGCTGCACCAATACCTCAGGAATAAAGTCCCTCTGGCAGAGGAACTGGTAATGTGGGGATCCTGGCCCAGTTTCTGTGCATGGCCTTTCAGTTGCCTGGCCCCTTCACGCAGGGCTTTTGTGCACAGGCAGGAGCACCATTATTGTACAAACCCTGATACCTCTAGAGTTTCTGAGCCCATAAAGTTGGACTCCACCTAAAAGAGGCTTTTGGGATGGCACCTTTAAATTTAGGAGCCTGAACTCCACCTACACCTCTGCACACCCAGCCCTCAGCAATAAAAATCCAACCGCCTAAGACTGGGAAAAATGCTTTCACTGAAGCACAACCCCCACCCAGGGCACCCAAGTTGGTCTTAAAGTTACATTGGGCAGGAGATTTTCTAAACAGGCTGAACCACTGGGTGCCTGAACCCTCAGCTGCACACACTGGTTGTCTCTCATCTCTCCTCAGCAATGTGCTGCTCTATCAAAGCTCTAATCAGACTCTGTTGCCTGGGGCACTCATGAGGTCAGCACAGAGCTTCAAGGCAGGATATCATCACAGCCAGGCTCCTGTGCCTCCCCTCCCATGCCAAATACTATTTTTCCTCCTTTTCTTCCTGCAGACGAAGGTAGAAGATGAAATGTAAGAGATGAGAGAGAAATTCAAAATTGCTAATCTCTAATTTCAGCTTGATAATTTGCTTTGGCCTCTGGGGTATTAAAATTATAACACTTTAGACTGTATTAAAAAAGGCATTGACTCTGATTGACAACTTTCTTAATAACATTTTTCTTTTCAGAAGGCATTACACCGAGTTAATCTTTAAATATAGTCAATTACCACTTCTATCTATAGGATCAAATGCTCTCTTAATCATACAGGGGAGAAAAAGACACCACTTCTGTGTCCTTCGTGTTGAGGTTTGGGAACGACTGATATAAACCAGCGAGAAATAATGTCACACCTCATCACTCAAGAGGATGTGATCAAAATCCTGTACCTTTGTACAAACCCCATCCTTCCAATAGGTTTCTCTAATGAAGACTCCACAAATTGTACAAAACAATTAGTTCTCCGAAAAATTCCCTCTGAATTCCCAGTGACACACTCAGGCTATACTGCCAGACCTGTCTGAAAGGGTTTTCTTTGCTGTTGGAGCCACAGTAAAGCAGGAGACTGTGACTCTCCACACTGGGTTTTGTCTGCTTTCCATACATGACAGGGATTTCTACCAGGGCTGCTTGAAGGACCTGCCCAGAGATTATTTTCTCTTCTAAAAAGAGGCTGACTTAATGAAATCAGGCCACTTTGCAAGACTGTAAATTCACTCTGCTTTTTGATGGGAAATTAACAAAACATTTTGTTTCGATGAATTCAAAATACCTTGTATGGACTTCGATGTCACTGTAAGATTTTTTTTTTTAAGAGTAGGTCAAAACTAAATGGTTTGCCTGCACTGAAATGGATCATAGAATCATTGAATCATAGAATTTGCTGAGTTGGAAGGGACCCATCAGGATCATGTCACAGATTCATCACAGGATGGCTTGAGCTGGAAGGAGACTTAAATTCCTCTTATTCCACCTTTCTGTCATGGGCAGGAACAGCTTCCACTGTCCCAGGCTGCTCAGAGCCTCATCCAGACCAGCCCTGCACATTTCCAGGGACGGGGCTTATAAAAATAATGTCAAAACTCAGTAGCACAAGAATATGTTAACTATTAAAAAAAAAAAATAAATAAATAAAGCCCAGTCAAGCAAAATTCCAGCTTTTTCTCTCTGTTTTGGCCTCAATAAAATCCTGCTGTCCCCAGGGAGCTGCTTTGCCTGTGCAGAGGTGTCCTGAGAGAGCTCTGAGGTGATGAGGTTCAGAGAGCTGGAACCATCAGGCATTTCCAGCTGAAAAGCAGTGATGTCGATGCCCCTTCCCAAGGCAGCTGAGAGATGAATCCCTGACTCCTGCTGTCAAACGGCTCTTGGGTACAGGGAGAGCTTCTTCTGACATCTTCCACTGAACTCCTGCTCTTCTAGGGTGGGGTTTTCTCTGCAAGTGGGAGAAGGACCAGACCCAACCTCCTGCCCTGAGAGCTGTTCCAGGTCATTGTTACCAGGGCAGAGCAAAGCCTTGATTTGCAGCAACCACTTCTTCCCCACACTTTCAACCTTCACAGCTCCCTCCAAACACGGGTTGGGGCCACCCCCATCCCCAGAGCTGCCTGTGGAGCAGAGCTCAGCAGAACTCAGCAGAACTCAGCAGAGCTCAGCAGGCACCATCTCCTCATCCCCAGCATCTGCACCGATACTGGGGCTGAAAGGAGGAATCTGCAGCCAGATCAGTTTGCAGTCAGGCCTTGGGAGCAGCCCCTCTCCAGAGCTTTGTTTAACTTCCCAGTAATGGTATCTGACTAGGAGCAGGCAGGGCAGCACCCAGGATTAAGGGGGCCCATATTAGCTCTTCCTTCCCTGCTGTGTCAGGGTTTGGAGCAGGTGCTCTCCCTGCATTCCTACAGGCTCCTGCCTGGCCGCCAGCCAGTCTGAGGACAGTCCTGAGCAGCTGTCCAGTCCGATGGGAGGGCCTGGACATTTGAGTGTGAGACCACATGTCACCAGGAAGTACAAACACCGCTACTGCCTTCCCTCTAATCTGGGATAATTCCCTCTTAGAAATATGACCACATTTATAGACCCCCAGCACCCAGATCCTGGGTAAATCCAGGTGGGGAAGGGCACTTCTCCAAACATAATTTGTTAAATTATGATGGGGTGGTGAATGTTTTCTTCTCAGCACTACGCTGGTAAGAAAACAGAGGACAGAAGTCCATGAAACATTTCAGACCATTCTCGTTTCCCAGCACTCCCCCTGAAGAAGCTTGAAAGATCTGAGCACCTGGTGTGACACTGGTGTGTGTAAAAGGCTGTGCCCTGAGCAGAAACTTGGACCTGGGAGAAGAAAGAAGGGCTTCAGATCATGTTCCTCAGTTCCTCACATGAGGCTTATATCTAGTCTTACCACCTCTGTAGATACTATTTGGAATTTTGCAGCTGATGAGAAGGGATAGGAGAAGACAATCAGATATAAATGAAACTATAACCTCCCTTGAAACTGTCAGAAGCTGACAGAGAACCATTTAATGGATGAAAGGTGAAATGTTGTTTGTGCTCACAGGGCTGTTTTGAGAGCAAGTTCTGTAACTGCTGCTTGAGAGCTCTGAGAAGGATGTACCCCTCTCAAACACTACAGTGCTTTTAATAGATTGTGTGTAAAATACCTCCTTCAGCCTAAGCACAAGTCAGGGCCTGATGTAGGAATCAATAGCAATGATCCTGCTGTGTTACGAAGAAGGTCAAATTAACCACAGCGGACTCTTTGGCTTCAAATTCTAGCAGAGGGCGGAAGAGGGAGAACATGAGTAGCCATCACAGACAGGAACAGAGCATTTGCCCTACTTTTGCCTCTGAAGATGTGAAGATCTTAAAAAAACCAAAATCAAATAGTGCAGTACACCAACCTTTGTGCTACCACGGGAACATCGTTCCCTGCAGGAGATAAACCACGTGTGGCAGAAAAGTTACACAATTCGTCTCAGGTCAAAAGCACATCCAGAGTGAGGACCCGAATCCATCAAAGCTTTTACAACTGCTCTCCTCTGATGGGGTTGGGAAGAGAGTGCAGGTTAAGAACTTAGCGGGGAGGAAACTCAAATTCTGTGTTTCATTTGGGAAATTTAGGACAAAATAATATCACAAAGGAAGCTTTCAGAACAATTCCAAGCATTACATTAGTTTGGCAGACTCCACTCAACAGTTTCTACTCCATAATTTTCAGATCATGCCTGACCAACATTTTTTAAAATAAGAAACACCAAAAGGCAAATGTAGCTGCTTTCCATGTAAGAAACTTCTGTATCTGCTCTCTTCTGTTATTTGATGGCAGGGGAGAAGGAGGAAATCATGGCGCTAAGAGTTCTCTCTTCTCTCTGAAAAGTTCTCTGCTGAGAATGTGTGGAGAATGCTCAATCCAGAACAAAGGGCAGGCAGTATCCCTTATGCACCTCTTTCCTCTGACTCCAAAGGCCATGAAAATCTGTCATTGCAAAGCCATAGAAATGTTGGTTGGAAGGTTGCTGGCCTGACCTCCTTCCTCAAAGGAAAACCAATGTCAGAGGCGCCCAGCCATGGCCTCGTGCAGCCAGTCCTGAGGTCAATCAGTCAGTTCAAGGGCGAGCTGTCCATTCTACCTCAGCCTGCACTGTCCACTGAATTTTGAAGTCATTGGATATTCTCTGGATATCCCTGCACAGCATTTTTCCCACATCAAGCAGTCTAGGTGCATTATCTAATTTTTGGGGAGCAAGGAGGAGTTGTGCTGCATGGTGTAGAGTCTGAAAGATGGCAGTAAAAGAAAAAAAAATCAGGATAACATAAAGTTATCAACATCAACAAAGAGAAGAGCAAAAATCCAGGAGCAATTTCCAGCCTCCTGCAGCGGAATTCATTATGTATTCACTGCACAGAAAATTTCAAAAACTTTCTTTCAAATGGACCTGTTTAAAGGTATAAAATGTGCAGCAGATTAGGTGATTCTGTAACCAGGCTCCCAATGGGACTGACTTAAGTGGAAACAGCTCTTTAGAGGAACATCCTGAAATTTGTTTTGACTTATCTCCTGAGCTGTCTAGAGATTTAAATCGTCACTCAGATGTGGTCTCCTAACTCTGCCTGCAGCTTAAAATAGCACAGGAAATGGGTTTCTAAAAGGCTGTTAAATAACCCAAATGCTGACAAAGAAAAAAATAAGTTAATTTTTCTATTCCCCTCCAAATGGGGGAAAATGTTATTGACCTGTTCAAGCTCCAAAGACATTTCATCCCAAGTTTAAAGAACTTGTTGTTTGAGCAGATTGCATTACCCAAATTGCCTCCTGTGGGAGACTTGATCACTTACTGCCTCTTCTAAGAGCTGCTCCTTCTCCAGTACATGCTCATGGCATCCCCTTTGAAACTGCAGTGGAATAATTAAACCCATTCAAAAAACTTCTGCTTCCCAGAAAACTGGGCAAGCTGTGCCAGGGCAGGCTCACGTTGGACATCAGCAGGAATTTCTTCATGGAAAGAAAGGGGCTGCCCAGGGAGGTTTGGAGAGCCCATCCTTGGAGGTGCCCAAGGAAGAGCTGGGCATGGCACTCAAGGCTCTGGGCTGGGGACAAGGTGGGCATCAGGCACAGCTGGGAACTGACCTTGGAGGGCTTTTCCAATGTGAATCCTTTGTTATTCCAGGATCAAAAGCCACCTCTGTAAGTGACAATAACCTGGAGCCATGGGCAGGCGTGCTCCAGTGCCTCTTGGAGCATCTCTGTGCACCTGGAGGGACTAATGTGACCCCTGATGTGACCCCTGATGTGACCCCTGATGTGACCCCTGATGTGACCCCTAATGTGACCCCTGATGTGACCCCGGGCTCAGTCCGGACCCCTGAATGAACATCCTGAGTGTGCCTGTGGTATGGAGCTGCTGGGAAAATCAGACTTTGATTTGCACCACTAAATCTCCATGAGGGGATGGAGAGCATCTGGAGCTCACCTGGAGGCAAACTGGGGATTTGCTTCAAAATTACAATCATCCTCTGAACCCAAATTCACAGGCAATTCATCCTTGCACAGGCAAAAACCCAGGGATCTAATCCAAAGCAGTTGCCAAGGTGCCATTTAGAGTCACTGGGAAAGACGACTTTCAGAGGGTAACATGAAGAAAGCTCATCCTTTAAAATGTACTTCAATGCCTTAGCAAAGCTGCCTGGAAGTTTTTTGAAGATTTGATTAAAAAATGCCAATTAATCTGTTTCATCAAAAAACAACTTTTCCTGGGAAAGCATCTGTTTTGATGTTGAGGGTTCTTTTCTCTCTCTTTTTTTTTTTTTTTAATTTAGAAAAAAAAGAGAGACAGAAGTTATAAGCAAAGAAAGAATCCAGTTTTCTGGTTTAAAATTACTTTGAAATTTAAGCTAATTGCAGTAAAATAAATCTTTTAAAAATAAGAAACATTCAAAACCAAAATGGAACATGACCTTTCTGGGGATTTGCATCTTCTGAAGAAACAGTGCACTTCTGGAGCTGCCATCTATTTTCTGGGTAAAAGAAAAAAAGGAGCTGTGTATATATATGTATTTTTATACTATTCTTAGTAAAAGAGTAACAATCCACAGACTCTATTTGATGGCTCTTTGGCATCCCCAAGCCCTTTGGGGGAGTGATGAGCCGTCTGGGGTTCCATTATCTCAGAGGGCCGGGGGGACACCCACCTTCCCCTTGAACCCCGGGTGTGTGCAGACCCCAATAACGCACAGTAACGTCCCAGAGTGTCTCTGCTTGAGTTCAGACATCTGAATAAACAAACAGATAAACAAACACCGAACGGCCCCACCTTGTGCCGCTGCCTCCTCTTCCCTCAGCCTTCCAAATGCTGCTCCACAGAGATAAGCCCCTGGCATTTTCCTTCCCAGCCTCCAATCAGCCATTATCATAAAAAAAGTGCAAAGCATCTATCAGCCGTGCAGCTCAGTGATTTATGTTCAAAGTTAGGATTATCTATTCTGCTCAAATCCCTTCAAACAGGAAACTGGATAAAAGAGAACCGCGCTCGCAGATAAAATTGGAATATAGGTTCGTGCAACAGAATGATGGGCAGGTTTTTATCTCTGAACGGCTCCAACCACCTCATTTTGTCAGGAATTGTTCATTATCTGCAGCCAGGGACTCGCACAGTGATCTCAGTGACATTCCTGCATCTTCTCCCTGCTGTTCTGTGCACGGGGCAGGGCAATAACCTGGCGGTAACGTGGGGCTGAAGCCTGAAGTGCCCAGGCATCCCTGCACTGATGGGCACTTCTGCCCTAAGAATGACCAGCTGATTCGGCCTTGCTCTGCCCCTGTCCTGATGCCCTCCCTCAGTTCACTGAGAGGAATGAAAAAAATAGAAATCTGCTGAGGCAACGCACAAATAAACACCAACCTGAGCTGAAATAAATAGATGCCAACCTGGGCTGAAATAAATAAATACCAGCCTAGGCTGAAATAAATACCAACCCAAGCTAGCCAATTTATCAAACAGAAAAACAAGTTTCTAGCGTCAGCTCCTTTTGACTGCATCTTTTCCAGCATAGAAGGACTCAGGATTCAGTAATTTATTACCTCCCTCCGACAAATAACTTCTCTATCCTGTAACCATTATGCTTCATCTCTCTTTATTCTGCTTAATTAGACACTATTATTGCTGGCACAGTAATGAGACTTGAGGAGCAGCACAGTGAAGGTAGAATGTTTCTTAACGCAGTGGAGCCCCTTGTGACAAGACAGGCATTCAGTGCCCCGGCACAAAGGCACTTTGTTGGGCTGGTAAGCGCCTGCCACGCTGGCTCCTGCTCACAGCACCAACCTTCGGTCACAGGCAGCACCAGCTGCTTCAACAGAGCAGCAGAGAGCGAGGGAAGGGCAAAATGACCACTCTGAGTGGAAAGGAGGGGAGCAAAGGAGGAAAATCCAGCAGGATCAGGGGATATGGGGGTCCTGCAGCCGGCACAGCACCACAGCTGATTTACCAGTGCCTGCTGAGAGAGGAGCAGGCAGAAGGGGTGGGAAAATGCTGGGACACTTGAGGGGCTCAGGTGGGTTTCAGACTAAGTGAGGTGACATTTTTCCTTCCTCCACACATGGTTCAGACATTGAAGAAACAATTTTTTTCAAAACCCTGACATGACTGTAGTGGCTGCATGGGAGGGTTGATGTTTTTTGGAATGTCCCAATTAACCATCTCCTGCTTGGTTTTCCCTTCTGGAAAGCAGAGCCAAGTAATGCCAGACCTTTCTGATAAGTGAGAGACACTGACTTTGTAGGGATATGAAGGTACCATGTCAAAAATGGGCTCTGGCAGCTGTCCTTCAGTGGAAGACCTTAGAGTCATCAGGAGAGGGACAAATGACAGGTTGGTGTCAGCATTGCTTTGGCAGAGAAGGGAGAATTGCTGCTGGATCCCCCTTGTCCTGGATAAGTGAAAGAATTCCATACCTGTTTTTAATATTTGTAATGTTTTAAATATTAATAATTAATGTTATTCTTTAGCATTTGAGGTATTTGAGACAAGATTCTGCTGAGTGAGGCTGTGAGACAGCCAGATTTGAGTGCATTAAGCTGAAAGGACAAGCTCAGAGCAGGAGGTGCATGGGTTGCACTGTTTTCCACTGGCAAGAAGCAAACCCAGATCCAAGACAGAGCTTTCTGCAGCTGGGACTGTTTTCATTTAGTCCAGGATGAGGAGCCTGTCAGGATGAGAGAAAGAAAGGACCATGAAGACCTTTCCTTACCTTTCCTCATTTACTCAGAGGCTTCACCTAAAGATTCAGAAAGGGCAGGAGATTAATTGTACCAGCTGCCACCTCTGGTGTGTGTAACCACAGCCTTAGGACCTTTCTGCTCTTTCTGCCTGGTGCCTGACAGAGCTTTGGGAGATTTACAGTCTGCCAGCCCTGGACATCTTGGGGTTTTTTTTCTCCTCAATCCTCCTTCACTCACTTTGCCTTTATCACAGGTCTGATTCGTGCCTTAGATGCCTCTTTATCCATTTTATCTGCAAACTGCCTATTTTCTACTTTGAGCAATCCACAGGCTGTGTCCAGGCACTGCTCACTCTGCCCCTGGACACTCTCTCAGGCTCTCTTGGTCCCAGTAAGTTCTCCAGCCCTGGACACAGGAGCCAGTGCCCAGACCTGGGAGTGGGGAGCACCCTCTGCCCCATGATTCAGACACATAGACAGCATCAGAGCAGAGTTGAATGTACAACTCAAGCCCAGGAATTCCCCAAGCTCACCTGGACACTCCTGGACTTCCAGAAATTGAGGGGCAGCTGAGATGGGCCAGAGCACTCTGTGAGTGAGGGCATGGCCAGGGTGGCCCTTAGCCAGACTGGGTCTGAGCCAGAGCAGAGACTGTGATCCTCCTGCATTCCCCAGCAGCAGCTGCTGCACCACCTCCTTGGGTGTCTGAAAAGACAGGATCATCCCAAAGGCCTCTGCTGTCCTGGGAAATTCCTGGTGAGCAGATTCATGTTCTCCCCAGGGCTTCCTGTGCACTGTTCCTCCATCCCTGCTCCCCCTGAGCACCCTGCACAGCCCTTGCAGCCTCCCAGTGCCTTTGCTCCTGGGTTCCCCACACCCCTGCTTGTGGTGTGGAGCCCAGCAGGGACAGGGTGGGAAAAGGGGAGCAGGTCCCAAGGTTTGCTGACAGATCTCCAAATTTCTAATGGATCCACAGTTTTTTTATCTTACTATGGCTCTACAAAATGGCCTCTAAGGAGGGGCATGTGGGACCTGTCCTGCACTTTAGAGAGGTGTAAAGGAGGAAGATTGAAGCCTGGAGCATCCAAAGGACTTTTTTGTCCCAAAGGCAGGTAAAATCAACTTGATAACAGAGCCTTGGAGGGAGCTGCCTCTCCTTCATACGTTTTAGGGTTTTAGCTGTTGAGACTTGGTCCCAGCAGCTGTGGGGAGGCAGAAGGCCAAGGCCCCTGAGCTCTTGTTCTTTTACTTGAAATGGGGCTTTTGAGCTATGTCAAAAGGCTGAAGGAATTGTTCTTTCTGGGCTCTCTGGTGTCCCGGGAAGTGAAGTGTTCCAGTGGGGCAAAGCAGTGCTGCTCAAGAAACACAAACTTCAAAGTCCTTCACTGCAATGGGCTGAGGTGCTGATTTGAAAATATTTCCCAAACATGTTTTGCATCTGGAGAAACACAATATTAGAGAGGGAAGCAGGAGAGCACTCCCATGCAGAGGAACACTTGCAGATGTGCAACAGAGTCCTGGAATCATGGAATTACAGAATATCCTGAGCTGGGAGGAACCTACAGGGATCATCCAGTGCAGCTCCTGGCCCTGCACAGACCACCCAACAATCCCAGCCTGGGCATCCCTGGAGCGCTGTCCAAGCTCTCCTGGAGCTCTGGCAGCCTTGGGGCCATGTCCATTCCCTGGGGAGCCTGGGCAGGGCCAGCACCCTCTGGGGGAAGAACCTTTCCCTAAATCCAGCCTGAGCCTCTCTGGCCCAGCTCCAGCCGTTCCCTGGGTCCTGTCCCTGTCAAACAGAGAGAAAAGATCAGTGCCTACCACTCTCACCACTAGGTAAGAGTTATTTGGAGACACGAGATTAGAAAAATCCTACTGATCTGAATTCTTCAAAAGCCATTTTCAGTATTGGACAGAAAGGAAATAAACCTCATTTCTCTTCTGCAACATCAAACAGAATTTTACTGTTGTATTTCTCCCCATATTTCATTCTCATCAATCCAAACACTCCTCCAATGTAGTTTTTTTCTGTTTATTAAATTGTTTTCCCCACAGTAAAAAAATATTTATAAATCCCTGAACCTTTGTATTTGCCCTCCCAGAGGCAGTGAGGAGCTAGGAAGGCTTTTAGAGGTTCTTTGGTTAGAGTCCCTGGAAACATTTACACATATTTCAGCTCACCCATATCTTCCCTGTACAGTCTCCAGTATATTTAGAAGCAGTTAATCAAATATCCGAAACGAGAGAGCAGGATTTTGCATTTATTGCTGCTCTCAGGTGCTGTATAGTTTTTATCCCTTTGGTTATTACCTGATGCATTTGATCTTTCTGTTTAATGCCCACTTCCCCCATTAACTTCTTAACTTCCGCAGGCTCCTGTGCTCGACAGAACAGGGAACGGCTTTGATAAAAGCACACATCAGTCAAATTCCCTTCCTTGGAGCTTTCACTTGAAAGGGACATGGCCAAGGTGTTTGCCATGATGTTTAAAGTGCATTCCCCACCCCATCAATCTGTGTTTGCAAGAAGCCTTTGAAAGCTTCCAACCAGGATTGCTTCCCTGAGCAAAAACTTTTCCACCAGCCTGCAGCTCCTTGGAGGAGAGGCTGGAGCAGGAAACAGCAGGGCCACTGTTCTGCTTTGCATTTGCAGCCCTGCCACACAGTGTGCTGAGCCAGCCCTCCCCATCCTCAGGACTCAATTCCATACCCAAGGCTATCTGATACCCCTGAAGAACTGTCAGGAAGCCAGAATAATTAATAGTTGTAGGATGTTCTGAGAGCCTTGAACGGCAAAAAAGTAGAATATCAGTCTTCTTGTGGCTAAATCAGTATGACTACCCAGTTTCTTGCAAATGTGTTGGTATTTATTTAATCAGATGGAATAAGACAGGGGGAAACCATGGGGAGATATTTGCTGTTATTTGCTGTTATTAAGAAATCCCACAGGCTGTAGCAGAAGCTTAGGAGAGAGCCCACACACCGTAGACTTCAGCTGGGTTACCCCTGAGCTGGGGCCCACACGGTGCCCACAGGGAGTTTTTGTGTCCTCAGCAGCCCTGATCTCACAGGGCAGGCTGGGAGCACGCCCTGCCTTCCACTGGGCTTGCTGGGCTGGGTGCAGAGGGTGGGAACAGCATCCCATCAGGAACAAGACTGTGGTTCACAAGGCTGCCTCTGTCCCCTCACACCCCCTTTTGCCCCCTGGGCCCCCCAGTGACTCTCAGGCCATGCACTGGGTGACATCCTCGTTAAACACTCTCCAGTGGAGATGAGCCCCTGCATTCAGCAATCCCACACCTTTCCAGGGCTGCTGCCTCGTTATTCAGACCCCACACCCCACCCTGCACCCTTGCTCCTGCTCTGTTCTCATCCCTCCAGGACAGGGCTTTTTGGCTAAAACTGTCTCCATAGAGCAGCAATCTCTGCCACAGGACACTGAGGGATGAGACTGAAGCCATTGAATTTTCTTCAGCTGGACAAGCCCCAGCTGCTGCAGTGAGTGCTGATCCAGGTGATCCCAGGGCAGACTCCAGCCTGCTCCCCTCTCACCTCCATCTCCTCTGCTCAGAGACCCCAGCAGCAGCATATTTATTTTTCACTATAAAGTGCTATAAGTTTTGCTTTAGAAAGGGGAAACCAAGACATAAGACACTTTTAGCTAATCAAGAAGCCTCCTGTATAATAGGGAGAAATTGAGTCTCCCACATACCAATGGAATCACATTCCATTTATTCCTCATATACCATTTGATTCTTTCTTACGGGTTTGCTTATGCCCTCCTCTCTCTCTTTTCCCCTTCTCCTTTTTAAGACATTCCTCTAATATTTTCCTGGCTGTTTGAAATTTATGGAGGCCCCTCAATGTTGTAAAACCTTTGAGAACTGGGCTGGGAACTGTTGCATGTGTGTTCCCAGACAATACAAGGAAATGCAAGGTATTTATCCAGTCTGGCCATAATATTCCACCTTGAAAATACCATTTCCCCAGTAAAACTGTGGCCCAGGCTCCTACTGCTGCCAGATGATATGGAGAGGAGGTTAAGTTATTGATGTTTATTAAAGGGAGGAAAGTTTCAGATTGATGCTGGTTAAGATCCATCTGGAAACAACAAAAGAACCTGATGGAGATAAATCTGTCCATCACTCAAAGTCACCAACATAATTTATTAAGATTTAACACCCCCGCATTTACACTCAAACTCTCGTTGTTATTTCCTTTCTGACCTCCTGTAAACGGGACTAAGTAATAAATTCATGTGTCATATAAGCTTTTCCTATCTACTATGGACACAGCTTCCCCTTCCTCAGTGATTCTACATCAGATACGAGCCCCCGAACCTTATTTGGTTACATGGGGCAGGCAGCACAAGCAACTTGTCTGACAGCTAATTATTTCCCAGCATCGGGATCTTCCAGGGATAACATCACCTGGAAATGGGCTGGGATTTCCTTACTCAGGCACTTCTGCAGCAGCAGAGTGGGGCTTTCCCAGGAGGGCAGAGATAGTCCTGGTTATCAAAACCCCAGACACATTGCTGCATTAACAACCAGTGACATCAGTCCATGGCCTTGAAGTTCTGCTCCTTCCTCCTCCCCCAGCAGAAGCTGATGACAAAAATCCCCCTCTGAAGGATGACACAAGCAGCTCTGAACGTCTGGATGCTCAAGTGACCCCCAGATTGCAATGGGAATGACCACGAGGAGTTTGGCACATGCAGCACCCCACATTTCCCAGGGTATTTCTCGGTACTGGAAATGCCCATGGCCAGCCCAAAATCCAGACTCCAGGACAGACCATGTCCATGCCAGATGGAGCACAGGCAGGCCTGGAGATGGAATCTTGTTCCAGTGTGGTTTTTGCAAGCTGCAGTATGTGAATGAGGAGAATATCAGGCAAGGAGTGGGAACATAAGGGCTGCTCATGGAGGGAGTGGAGGAACAGCAGCTCTGACCAAAGCACATCTTTCAAACTTCACCCTGAAAAAAGTCCTCCCTAGGGAGCAAAATTGTGGGGAGAAGAACCTGCTCCCAGCCAGAAGTGTCATTAATTTGAAACAAGATAATCAGGTTAAGTATTTTTCATTACAAAAATGTCATAACCTTTTGTGAAAGGGAGAAGAGGGATTTATTGACCCATTTTCAGTGACAGAAGTGCTCAGGGAATCTCTGCAGCCCAGTCATGGCAAACCTCCCAGTGCCAGGGTAGGAAAAACCTCCAAGGGACCCAAGCAGAGCATTTGGAGCACCATGTGAAAGAGCTGACGCTGTGAAGGCACCCGGGATGCTCCTGGGGTGTGGATCTACAATCCAGATGTAGGGATTTGTGGAGCCTCTGTATTCAGGGGCCTGTGGGAAGATGCTGACTTCAGGCTGTGGGGGTGAGAGGGGATTGAGGTTGGCATCACTCCATCTCCTCGTAATTGCTTTTTATAAAATTCTGCACCTGCAGGATGAGGTGATTGATTAATGTGCTTCATAAATCTCAGGCAGTTCAACAGCTACGACGTGGTTACAATTTTCTTCATAAAGTTCTGGCCATGAAAAATAAAAGAGGTTTCCAAGGGAACCCAGGAGTTTCTACAAACGTAGTTGATTTGGTTGAATTCTTTCTCTAATGAAAACTTTCAAAATGAAACAAAATGATAAATGTTCATTTTGAAAGGCATCACTTTGGGGTTGTTCTCCAAATCTGGAAGGATTCTGGCTTTTCATTCCTTTCTTTCTCCCTTCTTTTTCTTCCCCTTTTAAGTTATGTCTCTTTCAAAGACTGGAAAAATACCCATAGAACAGTTTCTTATTTTTTCCTTCTTAACTTCCCTCATTTTTGCAAGTGGAATATAAAATGAAAAACAAACAAAAACAAATGGAAAGGAGTCCAAACACAACTTTAAATAACACCAAAACCTGTCTTCCATGGCATAATTAAACTCATCATCTTCTTTTAAGTATTTCATTTAAAATTATCAGCATTTCCCAAACAGATCTACTTTCTGTGCTTATTCATTATCTACACTCGATCTCAGAGGGAATTTGGGGATGGATGTGGCTGTACCCCCATAAAATGGGGGACCATCAATGTGCAGAGCTGTGAAATTTTGGTGAGTGGGGATTCCCCCACATTCAGGGGGAAGAGATCCAACACAGAGCTGACTACAAACACAGGATTCCTGGTGATACAAACTGGATCATCACATCCTGCTGCCCTGGGCACAAACTTCTCCCTTCAGCATCTGAGTCCCTTCCTGACTGACAAGAACTTGGTGAGAAGGCAGGAGCACTAAACAACAGATACCAACTCCACCAAGAATTCAGGCAGTAGGTGTTATCACAACTAACTGTCCAAATGGAGAGACAGTCCAAGGAACTCTTCACACCATTTCCATGCTCCAGAAACCTTTGTCCAGGAGGACTTTTGGCTGTGCCCATATTTGTCAAATACAGGTTTCTTTTAAACATGAAAAATCTGTTCTACAAGAAAAAAATTATAAAATTATCCTTTTTTCCCCCTCTGTGGAAGTGTCTCCCTGAAGACAAATATTTTAGTTACTCACATTTAGAGGTCCCAAAAAGCTGTAGTTCAATAATAAACAATACATTATTGTTTATAATTTTGTTTATATGTTTATACCTCAATATTAGCTTGATCCTTGCAGAAGACTTTCAGCAGTGTGAAAGTGCTGCCCTGGTGCAGCACCTGAGATGACACACCTGTGTGGCAGAGGATCCTGCAGGCTGATCCCAACCCCTCAGCACTGCCTGGCCCCTCTCCACCACTCTGGCCCTTTTCTCTTTCTCCACAGAGCCCCTCTTGTCCTCGTGGCACTGCAGGGATACAGCAGGAAATCCCAGCTGCCGGATGCCACCTAGTATTTCTGAGCAGATGAGTGGATGCAGCTTGGCAGAGAACTCCCCAGTTTGATCCAATTGGTCCCATCTGTCTGTCCCTTATGGGAACAGCAAAGCTGACACTGAAATGTTCTGAGTGCACTCCATGATTTTCCCTCTCTCTCCATTTTCATGGGTGCAATTGTGCAATCACTGCTATTTTTATATTGCTCTACAAAGGTTTCATGGCCACATCAGAGCCCTAACACTTCATTCCTGGTGCCCACATTCTCCCACAGTTCTGTGTGAAAGGAAGATCTCGGGGCAGATGATAATTCCAAGCAGCAGGAGCTAAAAGGGGACTGCACAAGCACATGGTCGTGGAGACAGGAAGGGCAAGGTGAATGCTCTAAAAAAACAGAGAACAATATCATTTTCCCCTTTGCACTGGGGGAGAACATTGATTTTATTCCCTGCTGTGAAACACCTCTTGCTTTTTCCTTCTTCATATAAATTGGATGAGAATTCTTAGTTGAAATGGAATCATTATTCTGGAAGTAATTTCTTCTTTATTATTATTATTATTTGAAGCTAACTCCAACTTTGCTCATTTCAGATGGGCAAAGCTCATTTCTCCGGTGTCTGAGGCTGCAACCTTTCCCTGACCTCCTGCTCTGAAGGTTAACGTGAGGTTAACACTGCAAAAGCAAATCAAAGCCCAAATGACACCAGTTCCCCGTTCCGGTTTGTGTTGCTTTATGACTCCTGGGACCCCATGCCTGAGCGCCTGCCATCCCCCGGGGGCTCCGAGGGAATAATGGCTCTTTATTTCCTGCCTGGGAGCACATTTCAACCCCTGCCTCTAAAAACAACCAAATAAATTTCTCTCTTGCAAGCTTCCATTGTGAGCAGAGCAAATGAGAAGTGGAGATGATGATAACCTAATCGCTGGACTCTTTTAGTATGTGGAATTTCCTCTGAAGTAACTGGGCTGAATAGCTGCCAAGCACCAGAGCTCCCAACATTTCCAACAGGCAGGGAGCGTGTCAGGAGAGCAAATAGGATAAATTGCTCTGGATTTGGTTGTTGCATCAACAGAGTTGGTCCCTAAACAGGAGGGTCATGTTCTCTCCCTGTTGCTCTTGTGGAAATGTGGTGCAACTCTCCTGAGGTGCTGGGCTTTGGCTTGGAACACCGACATAGCGTTAAAACCAGGAGCAAGCCAAGGCAAGAGGAAAATCTGGTGAGGTCACTGTGATGTGCACTGGGGATATTTCCTCATGGATGCTGTTTCTGGAGGGGTTATGGGGATGTGCCCAAGGCTACAGAAGGAATCTGTGGAAAGGAGGGATTTGCTCAGGAGCCCCTGAATGCCACCACTGCCTCTGGCAGCCAGACACCAGATCAAGTTACACGTCTGAACACAAACTGGAGTACCCTACTTGGAGCACATTTGATAATCTGATACATAATCCCAAAAGAGGAATAATAAGAACCATAGGAAGCCGCTTTCCCTGCACAGCTCCGTACAGCCAAGTCCTTGATCCATTTGCTTTCATCTCAACCAGAGGAATTTTTCATCTCCCGTTTTATGATCTCTTTTCTCAATAGGTTGGGGCTGGGCAGCAGGGTTGTGTGTTCTCCTTATAATGAGAACAATCAGAGCTGAGCAGTTATTAATCACCCAGTCATATGATCCATTAAAACAAATTCTTATTAACCACAAGACATATGTTTTTCTCCTGAACTCAAGAGATAATGCCTGGAAGCAGATGGAAGGGCTGCTCTCACAAATTAAATTTGATGGGGCTTTTAAAAATAAATTAAGTCTGACAGGCTTCTCCCCCTTTAATTAAGCTGCAATGCAACTGAGAATGTACTTGTTGTTTCCTACAGGTACTGCTGAGGGTCTGGGTTCTACCTATTCCTTCCCTGCTGATTGTTTCAGAGATCATGAACTCAATTCTCAAAGGCTGGAAAGCAACATGACTGGGGCAGCAGGGGAACCTCTGGGGAGCCAACAGCTGATATGGACTGTTTGACTTCCAGCCAAACATCCCAGGGTTTTATTGCAAGCAGTGCCTGCAGACTCAATTAGGATACATTTCTCCACCCAAGTCTCCCCATATTTCTCCGGGAAGTGATTGAGGGTGACTGCTGTGCAGTGGTGCCAGACTGTGGAGCACCTCCCTGGACACACCCGACCCCTAGAGCGACACAGCTTCCAGCAGTAACAGCCTCCCATGGGATTGCCTTGCTCTCTGCCAATATCCACACGCCCACAGGATTCACAGAATCGTAGGGTTGTTACTGTAGGAAAAGGCCTTAAAGGCCATCAAGTCCAACCTTGAATCCAGCACCACCTCCTCCTCCTTGTGGGTGCCCAGCAGCCTGGGACTGACGGGACCTGCCCTGCCTCACCCCAGTACCACTGGGGACCACCAGAACATCAGAAGTGCCAAAAGGTTTGATGGAAATTGCTACACTCAAAGTCCTGTGGGAGCATCCTGTTATCCACAAGGTCATGTCCATGGAAGTTGCCTCTCAAAGCCTCCCAAGCTCAACTTCATGAGCTTCTTTTAAGCAGCAATTGAAAAGGGTTGGATTTCAGCTATGTCACTCCACGTCCTGAGGTTCTGAAAGCCAGGAAAAGTCAGTGACAGCCCCACCAAGCTGAGGGGTCCGAGCATTAAATGTGGGATTTATGTGCCTAGACCAGCGCGAAGCCATAGTTTGAATTTAAAATTTAAAAACAGAGTACCCCAGTCCCGGGACCCAGGTGGGAGGGAAGCATCTCTCCCGTGGGTGCCCCAGAGCAGCTCCCGGTTTGTTACACACACCTGGTGCAGGATGTGGTGGCTGAGCTGCCCTGGATGTGTCTTTAGGCACCCCGAGGGGTGACTGTGTCCACTCTCACCAAACATTCCCCATGACCATGGAAACATTTGGGCTGATCATCCCCACCACACAAAATGCCCTCACAGCTGCTCCTTCAGCAGCACTGGCCACACCATCCCAAACAACTGAATTAATAAGAAATGCCTAATTTTTGGTAGCTAAATACCTAGCTGAATTAATTACTTTGCCTGTGTGTTTATTGCTCCCTAGATTGACACAGCAGGGACTCAAACTAGGCTGAAATGTTTCTAGAAAGACTCAAACCAATATTCTCAGATTGATTCTTTTTTTGAACAGCATTTTTTGCATTTCTTCCAAGCACAGCTCAGGAGGAAAGTGTATTTTCATACAGAAAAGCAAAATATTTTGGAAGGGTATGAATTTAGGAGGTAGATTCACTGACATACTACAGGGAAACTTAAAGTCAAGACAAGGAGAAGAAAATGCCTCAGGAACCATGAGTGATGTATCAAAGGATTTTTGCACTACTTTCATATCCTCTTTTCATCCCCAGCCCTCACTAATCACTATGATTTCCATTACCTAAGAAACTTTCTCTGCCTTTAGAGAGTAGGACATGAATTGCTCAAGTATTTGGGAGGGCTATTTATAGAACATACTAAAATTAGTCAGGGCAGGTTTAAATCCAAGGAATCCACCCCTCCTTTAACCCTAGCAGAGCACCATAGGCAGAGTTAACCTCGGGTAATGACATGTTTAATCAGGGGAGTTATTTGAACAGGTTTGTTGAATATGCCTGGAAGTGTTTAAGGTGTGTACACAGGCATATCTCAGGGGTGCTAAACCAGAGCTGGAACAGACAGCTATTGCAGTGGAGAGCTGTTTTCCCTTGCTCCCAGAAGCTCTGGAGGTATTCCCTCTCAGCCCAGACAAGAGATACACATTAAAATTTGATTGAGAACTCTTCCCCTCTGATTCTCCATTTATAAGTATCATCTTTATTATGTGGATGTGGAGGGTTTCTTCAGTGGAATGGCAACATGGTGAAGAGGGGCACTAACTCCTGACTCTCACTGATTTGGCATTAAGGACCTGGTTCCAGCACAAGGATCTGGGTGCTTAGGGAGAGGACAGCAGGTCCCACAGATAAACAGAGCATTTAGGTCTCCAACAGGCAGCACTAAATCTTCCACTGACGATTTGTGGACACAAAGATGAAGCAGATTTATTAGAAGCTACCCAACTTTGTAAAGATCTTAATTTCAATCTGAAGCTTCCAGTGTATGTGTGGTTTGAGACTACCTGGAGCAGGTGACCTTGTTCCAACCAGCACTCCACAAATCACCAAACCACTGTCCAGTGGCAGCTGGCCTGAAGGCAAAGCAGCACTTAAAAACCAGTGGAAAAGCACAGCAGCCTGGCAGGAATCTGCACAGGCCACAGGGAGCACTCCCTGAGTCCCTCTGCTGCAGAGGGATGCTCCAGCAGCAGGGAACCATCATGTCACTATAAATAAAGCACAAATGGCCCCAAATGGAAATTGTTATTCCCAGAAGGGACTTCATTTATCACTGAAGAGCCACTTTAGTATCAAACCAGAAAGGCACTAATCACTCTCCAAGTACTTTATGCCTATTTAATAAGCAACCTTCTTGCCCTGTTTTATGGCAGTTCTTAGATTCAGAATGTAATAGGAAGTTTAGATGATATAACAGGAGTTTCCCCAGCTGTGTGGGACAGTGCAGTTTCTGAGGCCCCACGTTGTGTTTCCATGGTACCATCCAGCCCCTGCACACTGCAGAGGACTGCAGCAATGGTGGGAGGCAAGAAATATGAAATTTGTGCTATTTTTATGAGATGGGATGACCTTGTCACACACCACTCTAAGCAACAAAACAGCATCTATGAGATTCAGCCCAGACCCTCTTATCCCACATCTGATTTACCATCCACAAGCAGAGGGCTGCAGTGAAATGCAAAGCCAAGGTAAACCTGCCCAGGCACAGGTTCTGCTGCCAAGCTAAAACCAAGCCAGGCTCTTCAAAGGCTTGATTAACACCAGACAAAGTGCCAGTCAAGCCTAGTGCAACTATAATCCAAATCAAGCATTCATGCTCACACTGAGCAGACCTTGGAGGTTTGGCTTGAATTTCCACACCCAAACCTCTCTGTCAGGAATGCTTTGAATGCTGCCAGGAGCTCCTGAGTTCCTGGCTGTGCTTGCAGGGATTTCTGCTCCTGCCTCTGCTGGCTCTTGCTTTCCTGCTGCCCTTTCCCTTTGGGCTCCTCTGTCCCTGGAGAGCCTTCCAGGAGCATGTTCCCATGGCACACGCCCTGACACATCCAACAAACAGAAACCACTGTAGGAAGAGCAGCAGGCAACTCCTTTTTGGTCACCTGAAGCATTTCCAGTGAGGAATCACAGCTGCTGCTGTTGCTCCCAAAGACTGGAGGGGGAATGTCAAAAGCCACATCCTGTAACACTGCTCAGTCACCAGGACCCACCAAACCCAAGGCACAACCCCTACCACTGCACCAGGTACAGCCCTGAGCCAGGCACTGCCTTCTGCACAGGCAGTAAATCCTGCAGCCCCTCATGGCTCACCCACCCGGCAGGAGCTGCTCTACCCCAGCTCAGAGAGGCCTCGGGGAATTTTTCACACAGGAGCAGAACGACACTTGAAGATTTTAAGGCCAGAAAGGAGCACTGTGCTCTGTCACCCCACAAATCCAAGCTGGAAAGCAGCTCCTGCCCCAGTGGTCTTCCCACCACAGAAGCCAAAGTGCTGAGCTGCCAGCCGGGCTGATAAAGTGAGATTGGGAAAGAAATGCGCTAAGCAGGAATATTTTCCCTCTGATTTCACAGCAGAGACAGGACCAGCCTCCTGTTCCCTGCCAAGGCAGGCAGGATCAGCCCCAGGAGCATACAATTCCCACTGGAGAAGTGAGCACGGAGAGCTCCCAGCCCTGGCAGTGCTGCACAGGGCACTCAGCTCCCAGGAGGAGAATGAGAACACGGCAATTCAGCTTCCAGTTTGCTTCTGAAGCCTCCCTCATTTGTACCACTTAGCCCCATTGCTGCCTTTGGGAACATCAGAGCTCTGTTTTTAATCCATCTTTACATCTTTGTCTATGCCTTCTTTTAAGTTTCCAACTGGTGGGATCTTTCCTGCTCTTTGTTCAGATTACAATAATTTGTCATTTGTGTGCAGACGGTTTCTTAACTACTCTTGTGTTAGAAATAACCTTTGAAGGAATATTGGTTCTTTTATCTCCAGGGCCCTGCAAAGCACAGAGCTATTGAATGGTGAGGCATTAAGGATGCAAAGAAAGCCCCATAAGGCAGCACATTAAATGTGAGCTCTCTTCCTCTGGAAATGGAAGGGTTATGCAGCACAATTGCTCCAACCCAGCCTAGGTTAGGAATAAAGCCCTACTTGAAAAAGGTTCATGGCACCACTGCTGTTTTATCATCTGCAGCCTTAATTTTGGAGGCTACAAAAGCACTGTAACAGTTTTACTTTAATGACAATCGAGGCCCATTCACTCATTGCTCTGCATTTTCATTCTCCCAGAACAGTCGTTCCCAGAGCTGAGCACTGCAAGGCCAGGCAGGAGCACAGCTGGGCTGGCCTAACTTCAGCTGCTGTGACAGAGGGAGGGAGAGGTAACATCCCAAAGCCTTCAAATCTACTGGCACTGTGTAGTTACTCCTATGAGTCTCCAAAGAGCTGGCTGGGAACTCTGGACCTGGGATTTTTATGTCTAACTTTTCAAGACTACAGATCCTGAGGGATGAGATTTCAGGAACATAATTCCAACATTTAAAAGAGCAAACCTGCAGAACTGTGGCACAATTAGTCCTGGTGTTACCACACAGTAACAGGATAATTAGGACTAGCAGGGAATTACAGGCTCACACACGGAGGGAGGAAGGGTCACCACCAGCTGTGGACCAGCTTTTGGTGAGCTTGTCAAACCAAGTTGGTTTTTGTTTTTTTCCTGACAAGACTATAGGCTGCTGGATAAGCAAACAGCGCTGAGTGTGCCTGGAGCTTCCCAAGGCTTTCAGTTCAGCTTCCTGGGATGGTTTTATCTGTAAACCTGCACCATAGACAGTAGGTAGAGCAGAAGTTACAGTACAGGCTGCTGGCACGTTTGAGATGGAGCTGTTACAGGGGGATATTTGGGAGAAGGGGGCATCATAACTGACAGGTGCTCCTGGGGACCTGCTCCAAGGACCAAGTCATCCCCTCTTCTGGAGGATGCAGAGATGGGAAATAAGGGTCATTCCCATGTTCTTCCCCATTAGCACATCTCTTATCAAGCTGTCAGTCACAGCTGCTTTTTTCACTGAAGGCACAAGCTTTCCTTGGATGGCAGGGGCATCTTTCAAGCAGCATCCAGTGCTGGGCCACACCTGGCTACAGGCCCACAAAGAAGAGCTCAACCAGGCACAGCACAGACAATTCCCACCTCAGCTGGGATCCCGCTCCTGTTTCCCCACCAGACTGCCAGGGTGCTCAGCTGAACCAGCTCTCCCTGGAGCCTCTCATCACTGATACCCTATACAGAAGTTACACAAAACTTCCTCAGAATGGCAAAGGTGGAGCTGATCCCACACGGATTAGGCACTGTGACCGTGTGCCAAACAGCCCAGCAAGGGGATGTTCTCCAGGAGTGCTCCTGGAGCTGTTCTAGCCCCAGCTCTGGGGATGGCTGTGTGTGCCCCACATTGCTCACAGAGCCATCCCTGAGCCCCTCTGCCTCCTCAGCTCCCTGGGCAGCCCATGGCAATGACACAGCTCAAACCAGGCACTGCAAAGGGGATTTTGTGGTCTAAACACAGCCAGCCAGGCAGCCCAGGCCACATAACCCAGCAGGAATGCAGGCATTCCTGTCTCTGCATGCCTGAGGAAATATTCCAAATGTGTTCAGGGGATTTGGAACCAGCAGTTATGAAACAGTTGAGGCATGTGGTCAGAAGTGTAACAAGGAAAATATTGATCAGTAACAGGTTAAGTACATGGTATGGCTGGAGATTTGCCAGGAAAAGTGCAGACTGTACCCTCAGAGCCACCTGCAGCAGGCCAGCTGTAGGCCGGGGTGGCCACAAAGCCCTGGTGCCAGGCCCATGTCCCCTGTCCCCCCTGCAGGCTCCCACCATAGGGGACTTCAGCAGCCAGAGCTCTCGTCTGTGCCCTTCTCCTGAGGCTGCAGCCCAGGGGAGCTCCTTGAGGGCACACACAACCCCAGGGATAAATCAGAGCCCCTTCAGCTGCAGATTTAGCAGGAGCCTCAGGATTTATTTCTATCAATGACTTCCTGTACCTATTTTAAATCGGCAGGAGGAGAGTGACCCACTGCTGGTGTCCCTTTGCCCTCTCCCCACTGTCCTGTGGGCTCCATCTCCCCTCACTCTGAGTCACTCTCAGCTTCCAACTCTTAATTTCTTTTGCTCTCTGCAGAATCCTCAGGGCACTTCACCCATTTGGCCCAACTCTTCCCAGCCAAACAGGCAGGGGACAAGGCTGGCCTGTGCCTCCTTCCCCAGCACGGGAGGGATGGAGGGGCAGGGATCTGCACCCCGAGGGGAGGCACATCCTGGAAAAGGGAACACCCCACACTGACAGAACACCAGACAGGAGAGGGATGTGCTATGCCCCAGCTCCCAGAGGAGACCAGTCCAGAAGGTCAGAGCAGAAAAATCCCAACAGGAAAAGCCCTAAAAGGTACAAAATATGGAATTCAGCTCTAGGTTAAGCCTACAGGTCACTCCTCCTGCTGCTCCCTGCAGTGCAGCCGTGGATTCCCAGGGTGTCCCACAAGACACGAGGATGGGGAATCCCTCAGCACAGCACGAACACCCACCAGGGCCTGGAGCCTCTGCAGGAGCAGCTGCTGCTCCATCCGCCATCCCGTATCTCCAGGGCTGGATAAACCCTGCCAGCCTGGAAACTCCTGATGAAATAATGCATTGCCAGTCACTAACCAGCTGGGGAGACACTTGAATTTTCCCTTGGCTGCAGCCCTGATGAAGGCAGGCAGTGGAGGTGTTCCTTGCCAGCCCAGGGCTGGTTTGGCAGCACAATGGGTTGATTTGGAGCAGAGGATTAAAAAAAGAGAAAAAAGGAAAAAAAAAAAAAAAAAAAGGCTGCTACAGATTTCTATTATCTCCACCAGCATTTCACACGTTAGGGCTCCTCAGCATCCCTCATTATCACAGCCTGGGTTACAAATAATGGCTTGAGATCACTGAATTACCCTGCCCCCACTTAATGCAGTGTTTAATCCACAGACTCTTTTCTTCCTTTTTACAGTATTTGCCACAACAGCATTCCTATCAACAAATGCAATCTGACACCCCACTTCTATTCCAATTCAAGCTGAAGATTGACTTAAGTTTTAAAATAAAATTTGCTGATGTTTAAGGACAGTTAAGGACAGCCTACCCAGTCACTGGGGCAATATGAACCAGCTTTCTCCAGCAAGCAGAAGCTCATAAATGGAATTACAATCACAAGAAAGGAAGAAATTTAAGATTTTGTGGTAAAGATTTTCCTTTCAGCTACAGAAACCTTCGCACACAGCAAGAAGCAAACCTGTGAAACTTTACAGCACATTTCCCTGTGAGCAACTCTCACTCAGCCAGGTGTTCAACATGAGAGCAAAGGAGCTCCTGGGAACACCTCCACCACCTCCAAACTCTCCCAGCATTCGTGCAAGGAAAAGACTTCAGGGTAAAATAACCAGCCAAGAAAGCCCTCAAGGCCAACCTGCCTTGGCTCATGGATTTCCACCCCCTTCCCAGGCAAACCCCACCACATCCACACTCACTCCAGTGCTCAGCCTTCTGCAGGAGCCCCCATGGATCTTTCCAGCAACTTTCTCCCAGTGCTGCCATAACACACCTCCCTTCACCCCCAAATCCCCACCTGGGCCTGCTTCCCCACTCATCCCCTTCTATCAGCTCACCAGCTGCAGCCCAGCAGCCAAACTGGTCCCTCAAAGGGGCTGCAGCCCCTCTTCCATGTCCTGCTGTGGCCAAAGAATGTTCCATGCTGGGACAAGCCAGGTGTCAACAACAGAAGCACCCAGACACCTCCTGTTTGTTCCCCCTGGAGAGGTGGGAATGCAGTGCTGCTTCAGGCAGTGTTACAGAGCCTCTCCCCACACAAACTCCATCTTCTTCTCCTGTTCTCCTCTTGCTTTATTTGCTACCCAGAGATTTAGCAACCCATGTGCAACTTGGAAAGTCTTTCTACCTCTTGAAGTACGAGTTAATTTTATTTTTATGTCTATCATCTGGATCTTTAGTCCTAGAACCCTCCACCTGAGCACACAGGGTGGCCACTGTGTTCTCCCCTGCTCTGATCCATCCCCACAGGAGGCTGCTCTGATCTGCTAGGAACAGGCCCAGCACCAGAACAGGCTTCAGCTGCATGGCAGAGATTCAAAGCCTGGGCAGAGAGAAACCCCAGGGATTTCTATCCACAGGTTCATTTCAGGCCACCTATAGCCCTTAATGATGTTCCCTGGAGGAGTCCATGCATGCACAAAATGTGGGAGTGAAATTACATAATGGGCATCTCCCTGCAGCCCAGGAGGAGCAGCCAGAACACTTCTGCACTGCTATTTTCCCCCTCATTATGGAGCTGGAGCTGAAAAGAGCAGGGCTGGAGCTCTTGAACCCAGTGGGTATCCCTTGCAGGGCTTTTTGCAGCCTCCACACTCCCTGAATCCCGCATGGCAGAGCAGCATTACAGCCCAAATGAAGTAATCCTTTGATAAAGTGCAGTCATTTATTTGAAAAGTGTAGTCTCACCATTAAAATGCAAATGAAATGAGTGCTAATACATTAACTGGGGATGGGAGTTGAAATGGCTTATGACATGTGTGCTTTCATGTAGAACAGAACTGAGTGATAACAGTCATGTGTAAGAGAAGTCATGTTCAGATAGTACATGTTTGTTTATTGAAGATATTAATGAAGGGCAGAGCTTAAGGAGTATTATTATTTCCTCATCTTGTCTTTCTTTTGTCCCTCCCTTGTTCAAGTTTCCTGCTGAGAGGACCCTCCCGAGGGGACTCTGATCAAAAGTCACCTTTGATGAATGATCTGAGTCCACACTGAGGCAGACAGGAAAGCTGAAATGTATTTACTGCTCTGCTTTGAAGAGGAGCAGCAGGTCCCCCCCAGTGGGTACCCCATGGGCTGCAGCTGGTGTGACAGCTGGTTCAGAAAATACATGGAAACCAAGCCCCATTCCTTCTCAGGGATATCCCTTGGGAACACGGCCTCTGTCAGGGTGGCTCTGGGGAAAAACCAGTCCCGGGGTGTAGGGAGAGCCCCAGGGCTGAGCAGAGCAGAGCAGCCCCATTGCCACTGCCCATGAGACCAGCTTTCTGCAGAGAGCAGCCCCG
>NC_031786.1:11115290-11153978 GCF_001522545.3 Parus major | reverse complement strand
CCTGGCACAGATCCTGGCACAGCCCTGGCACAGCCCTGGCACAGCCCTGGCACAGATCCTGGCACAGCCCTGGCACAGCCCTGGCACAGATCCTGGCACAGATCCTGGCACAGATCCAGCACAGCCCTGGCACAGCCCTGGCACAGTCAGCCAGGCACAGGCTCACAGGGCTCCAAGGGGGATGCCCAGGGCTGGACTTGTGTGGCTCCTGTCTGTCCCCTTTCCCAGAGCTCCACATTGGTGAATTTACACCTGGCAGCCAGGGGCAAACCCAGCCAGTTCCCCCAGCTGCTCCCTCTTGCAGCAGCTCTACCCCAGCACAACCCTGGGCACCCAAGGGGTCTGCAGCTCCCCCAGGCACTGACAGCCTAGAACCCAGATGTTTTGTTTATGGTCACGATCACAGGGAGGGCAGAGGGTTTGGGCCCTCTTCATCCTGCCAGGACACCAAGAAGCTTTTCCTTTCCCCAGGAGCATTTCACTGCCACAGCCCCAACAGCTCTTTAAACACGTGGCCAAATGGCTTTTGCCTTCCTCTCATCCCACTGACCTGTCTAGCACTTGTCAGAGGCAGAACGAGTACGTAAAACGCTCCTGCCCTTCCTTTGTCTGACATAAGCTGTGGGTAGAGAACTGCAAACTTTGCCTTTCCTCCTGTCACCAGGGCAGGTGCTTGCCAGCATCTGAAACAACTGTGTGACACTTTTGAAATTAAATCCTCCTGCTGCTGCCACCCCTTCCCCATCTCCTGTGTTTATGCACACACAGGTTTGTTTTTGTAGGGTTGCTCATAAGTGCTCTGGCTTTGTCTCCATTACACAAAAGGTTTTTCCCATCAAAACAACTAATTGAAGTTCATTCTCTTGTTGTGAGATCATTGTCTAGACAAAGAATTATAGATTTAGCCCAGATATACCTAGGGAAGAAAAAGCCAGCCAGTCCCTTTTAGGTAACACTATCTTATCACAGTTTGCAATGTACACCGAGGTGGGTATCTGCAGTAATTATCTCTGTGTAAAAACGCCTCTCCTTTCACAGTGAAGACATAACAAGAGATACACATGCTTGATCTGCCTGCATTTTGTTGTTATTATAAAGTTGTCATCAACTCCACGTATGTTCTGTTGGTGCTGTACTGCTGAGCCAGGACGAGGCTGCCAAAAATTACTTGTAGTTCTCAATTTGCATAAAGAAATGCAAACTTATTCCAGCAGCACTGGAATCAAACATCCATGGGAAGGAAATGCTGTCTGCAAGGATATTTTTGGAAATGAGAGCCACACCAGGAAGGGGTACTTTGGGAGGTTGCTCCAAACCTGAGCAGGAGCTGGGAGTAGTTAAAGCCTCAGTCTGAAAGAGGGGAGGGAAGCCCACAAAAATCTTCTACCAGTGGCCCCAGCCATCACTAAGCACAGTGCTGGTTAACCTGGGATGAGCCTTGTGTGCTTCAGGCAAGCTCAGAGGCCCAGCCTGGGCCAGGCTGCAGTGACTCTGACCAGCAAGGAACTCGTTTCTTCCATGGACACCCCTGAGGATTCCTTTCATTCACTCATGTTGTATCGACACCTTGCAGTGCTGTAAATGTATTCAAACCTTTGCATGGTTTCTGCTGGACACCTGGGTGATGGGTGATGCTTCAGAGTGGGCCATGGCAAATCCCTTGGTGAGATGAGCAATATTGCAATGCTGCAGATTGCTTTAGTTTAAGAGGGGACTTTGAATTCCTTTGCACTCGTCCCTCTGAGCAGCCTGGGATACTGGCACATGTCCCTGCCCACTTGGAACCAGCTGATCTTTCAGATCCCTCCCAACCCAAGCCATTCCATGATTCTGTGATCTGCACTGGAGCCCCTGACACTGCCAGACACTTCCAGGGAGTGAAGGAGCTTTGAATTCCAACACCTTTGCCACTAAATGACTGGATGATCCTAGGCACATAGTTGAACTCCTTGCTGACTCAGATTCACAAATGCAAACACATCAATTACACAGAACCAGAGAGGCTGGAAAAACCCTGCCAGCCCAGTCAGTCCCAGCTGTGCCTGATGCTCACCTTGTCCCCAGCCCAGAGCCCTGAGTGCCACCTCCAGCCCTTCCTTGTACACCTCCAGGGATGGGCACTCCAAACCTCCCTGAGCAGCCCCTGCCAAGGCCTAAGCACACTTTCCATGAAGAAATCCCTGCTGATGTCCAACCTGACCTTCCACTGGCACACCTTGAGACCGTTTCCTCTTGTCCTGTCAATGGTTACCTGGGAGAAGAGGCCAAATCCCACCTGGCTCCACCCTCCCATCAGGTAGAACACATCTCTCTCGAGTACTCCAAGGCATTTTTTAGTGAAGCCCTTTATCATCTTTGTACAAAACTACTAAACATCAGTAATGTATTTGTAATGATGACAGTGCCAGCAAAGACTCCCCAACAGCAGTTGGTGCATCTCCATACACCAGCTGGTCACTGCACTTTCATTTATTTCTGCCTCCTTTGGCTTTCAAATCCATACAAGTGCACGACACCTGATCCATGCTAAAATTAATCCTGTATCCTATTTGCAGATCATTTCCCCAAAGCCTCGACATATCCTTACATGGCCAGAAAAATATGTCTGTGAAGCTTCAATCAGAGGGTGCATTGCGAGGTGCAGGAAGCAGAGAAAGCCTGGACAAGCAGGATAGGAGAGATCAGATCATCCCAGGGCAGTTCTCACACACAGCAGCAACACTGGGGGAGTTAAAACCCTTTGCGCTAATCTCCAGCCAGGAATACCCAGAGATCACCACAGCATTTTTATGGAATGCACATCCTGCTCCTGGTGAATGAGGGCATCCTGCTGTCAGGCCAGGCCGGTGGTGCTCCAGGCAGCACAGAGTGTAACAGCTCCCAGTAAGTGCCCTGGTGTGCCCAGTTCCAGCAGTGCCATGGAAGTAGCGATGTCTCTCTGAAGCCAAGGAGCTTTGCCCACAGCACCCCCAGTGCCACACGTGTGTGAGAATTTCCATGCAGAGGTGCAGAGTTTCCTGAACCCAAATAAACCCCATATTTTCCTCAAGAAAACAACGATTGGAAATTTCTGATGTGACCATGCTTGTGTGAGAAGCAGCCAAAGGCAGAAAGGGAGGAAAATAGCAAGAATGTGTATTTCTCCATGGAAAATTTTGATTTTGCAAACAGGATATTTTTCTTTAGGTAATTTTTCCAGTGGAAAAAAATCTCCACTAGCTGTACTACTCACCACAGGTCTGGCACTTAATGATAGGGCTTAGGACAGCAATCACTTGTAACACCACAGCCATGCTGTCGGAGGGATTTTTATTGCATTTGTTGTTGTATGAGTTGCAGTGCAGGAACAGAATGTCCTTTGAGTTTGTGCCCACTGCAGAACATGAGATCTCCCAGCTGGGGTCGAGGGACACCGCTACAGAACCAGAAGAGTTAAGATTTTGCGAAAAGCACAGAACTCCAGCAGAGCAGCAGAGATTTGTTGTGGTGTAAGACAGAGCAGAACTCCTCCCGGCTGTGCCCTTCCCAGAAGGAGCCTTTCCCAAGTGGCACCTGCCAGAGCACAATCCTGTGGGCTTTATCCAAACGAGAGCTGTGCCCGAGCTGTGACATCCCACAGCTCAATCAGCGGGGCTCACTGCTCTGTGCCGGGGCCAAACCAGTCCCAAACCTTCTGGAATTCACCTGGGAACGTCCTCCAGTGCTCGGACAGCTGCGGCCGGGACACGAGGGGCTGGGCGGCTGTTCCAGCTGCTGGAACACGCCCGGTAACCTTGGAAATGACGGAAAACAAGGCGGGAGTGCCACAGCGCTGCTCTCAAGTGTCCCATTCATCCCCGGCAGCAAACTCCCAAGAAGCGCTTTGCGAGGCTCAGCCCCTCTGCGCTCCCCCGGCCCCGGCCGAGCCTTTGGGGCGCGTCCAGCGGGATCTCCGGCACCGGCTCCTGCCGGGGCTCCGCCGCTGGGGACGGGCTGCAGAGCCCCCAGGATCAGGCCCTGCCACAACAGGGGCGCCGCTGGCACCAGGGACACAAAAGGCGATTGTTCCCCAACAATCCGGAGGGAGGGAGGGAGCCCTGAAGTCTCCAAGCCCTGTGATTTATGGCTTGCAATAATATGTGTTGGAGCCCTGCAACCCAGAGTGCCGTGCGGGTGACCTGGAAAAATAAGTCTATTAACCCTAATCAATCTCCCATTATCCACCCTCGTCCACAATTTAGCCAGCAAAGAAGTCACCAAGGCCTCTCAACTGGGTTTGAACTAATCCCATTGTCTTTCCTAATCAGGGGCCGTGAACGAGGAGCGGCTTCTTCAGCGCAGAATTATCACTCGGCGTTTGAGGGGAAAGGACTGGGGGATGAAGGCTCTTCTCTTTCAATTTTTAATGAGAAAGTGGAGGATTGTTTTCCTTCTGAATTGCTGGGACTAAGTGAAGCCCCGGGCTCCGGTGGGTATCAGTTCCCAGGATCCGCAGGGAGTGCTGGGCACAGCGGCAGGAAAACAGCTCTACCAAAACTTCCTGCTGCAATTAGCAAAACCATGCCCACAGATTAAGTGCTTTATTAGGGCAGCTGATTATGAAGTTTATCAGGGCTGGAGTGCAGCCTGGCTCAGCTGTGGCACCCCATGGAAAGGAGAGAGGGGACCTGGCATGTCACTTGTATGGACTCAGGGTTGTGTATTCAGCATAAAATGTCACTTGAATCTGGACCAGGAAAGCAAGGAATACAAAGCCTCTTTCTTACTGAGGTCTTTTCTTTCCTTCCCATCCCTTCCCCCCATAGTCTTTAAAAAAGATTTAAAAAATAGAATAAAACTGGAAGTTCTATCAAATCGGCAATGCCCAAAATAGCAGTAAATCAGGAAACCCTGCCAGGCTCCCTGTCAGAATCATACAGCAGGGTAGGAGTCAGCAATCAAAAGGTGCTCCGTGGTGAAACATCCACCAAATTAGTCCAGCAGCAAGCTAATTTTCTTTAGCCCTTTTATGTTAATCAAAAAGGAAAAGAGAAAGTGGGAACATTATCCTGCTAGAAATGAAAACAATCCTTGCAAAATTCCCCCCTTCAGCATGAATTAGACCAGAAACAAACACACCACAGGGCTCCAGCAGATCTTCCAGGATAAATTATCATATTCACAGTAGCTCAACATTTTCTTAGAAAATTAAATTTTCAAGGCCCTCTCACGTGCTCACAAGCCTGTTACCACCTTGCAGTGTTCCTATGCAGCTGAAGAATGAAAATTCCCATGGTTTTGGGGTGCTTCTCTTTCAAGGGCACATAAAAACCTCAAAGGATCTTGGAGCAAGGCATGGAAGTTTGCAAATCCCCCAACTGTCAGCTGAAGGCCTTGCCATAGACCTGAGCAGCTGGAGTTAGGGCAGAGTCATCCCCAGAAGGGCAGGGGACATCCAGGGCTGGCCCCCAGGGTCACAGCAACAGCCTCCGATCCACCCCAGCCTCAACCCAGCTCCAGGGCAGGAGGAGCTCCCCCAGAGCCAGGACAGAGGGATGCCCAGCCCTGCACACCCGTGGAAGGGTTTATCACAGCTCTGGAAAAACGGGAATTATGGGCTTGTGCAAGAGGGGGAAACTTCATCCACACAGAAATACCTGTGTGTAGCCACGAGTTCCCCGTGTGAGGTTCCCAAACAGAGGGCAGGTGGGACAGGCACAGCAATACTCAACAATGCCCTTTCTCTGCTCCAAGGAACCTCAGTGCCCTGCACTTCAGGAGAGGGGACTTCACGAACCTAGGCAGTAGGATCCCATGGCATAGGGCCCTGGAGGGCAGAGGGGCCCAAGAGTGCTGGCTGATATTCAGTGATCACCTCCTCCAAACTGGGGAGTGATGTGTCCTGACAAGGGATGGCAAAAATTCCAGGAGGACTCCATGGATGGATAAGAAGCTGTTGAGCAAGCTGGGAGGAAAAAAGGCTTTCAGAGGGTGGCAGTGAGAACAGACAGCCTGGGAAGAATACAGAGAAAGGTAGGGATGAGGGTAGGAGAGGTACAGGCCAGTTAGAATTGAGCCAGGAGTGTAAAAGAGAACAAGAAGGGTTTCTATATGTTCCCTGGAAGTGTTTGAGGCCAAGCTGGATGAGGTTTTTTGACAATCTGGTCTTTTAAAGTGCCCCTGCCCATGGCAGGGAGTGGAACGAGATAGGTTTTGCGGTCTCTTCCAACCTAAACCCATGGCAGAGCATCTCCAGTTTGATCTGTGCATTTAGAGACAGCTCCCAGGCAACCAGCCAGCACCAGGAATTGTTAACAGAGCTGTGGAGGTATGGCTTTCCTGGAGAGACAGAAAATACCAAGTCTGGCCCACATCTGCCCTGTCCCACTCCCCACAGCCTGGGAGTGCTTCAGGTGCTTGCACAGCCAGAGTTTGCTGTCTGTAGGTGGGGAGGCGTGGATAAATCCACCTGTGCCATGAGCTCCATGTACACCTCAGAGAGAGGGAAAAAGCACTGACAGCCTTGTTAGAAGGAGACTTGAAGATCCTGAGTGTTATGGATTGGGTAAGGCATTAGATTTATTTAATGAATTAAGATCCTGACATGTTATTTACAGGATGCCTTTGGAGATAGAGTTGTAACTCATGGCTGCCATGGGGAATTCTCGTTCTGAGGCCTTGAGCAGAAAGCATTTACTTCTTTATGGTGTCCATTGGGGAGGGAAATTAATGCTAAGGAGGCAGTGATAATTTGCTGCTTTATAGGATTGAATTATCAGCCTGTCAGCACAAAGATGAAAACCCTGAGCCATGAACAAATGCACCTTCTCACCTGAAGCGGCTGGATCAGCTGCCGCGAGCTCCCGTTTCTTCACGGCAGCTCTGTTGTTCCAGTAATTAATTCCGAAGCCTCCTGGATTTCGCTCTGTCATTTCGATTGCTGGGCATGCCTTAATTTGGCACTCCAGTATTCCATGCTCCTTCGCCAGGCTCATAAATCACACACAAACCCTTCCTGAAAATAGAAAGGGGGTCTGTTCTCCTCTCCATGCACAGGCACAACTTCCCAGAGTTAATGCAAGTTTGGCACGTGCACGGGAGAGGTGGCTGAACCCCACAGACCGAGAAGTCATTGGCATGGAAAAATAATTGCAAGAGAAACAGCTGCCTGAAAAGCAAGAATACCATGACTTGGAACAAGTACATTGTGCTGTATTATGAAATAGCTTTATTTAGCACTATCTGGCCTGCATTTGCTGGAGGGCAGAGTCTGGGCCTGTGATCAACCTTTCCTTGCTCCATTTCTTACTGTCCCTTTTCCCCAGTGCAGTTACTGATGTGGGGAAAAGCAGGGATTTTCCTCTAATTTCTCCCAGATGTTGAAGAAAGGTCTTTTGTCCTGTAACCACCCTGGGGCAGAGGGATGTGGAATGAGAGATGAGGTGGTTGTGAGCCTCAGCCTTCCACTTCCTCAGGCTGGGCTGTCCCTACTGATGAAGCTGAGGTTGCCAGAGGACTTCCGGATTCTGTGCCAGATTCCCAGTGTGAGGAGGTGTGGATTTATCCCAGGACCAAAGGACATTCCTCTTTCCTCCAGAGAAAGCCACATTTCCAGGTGCAATCCTGCCAGCACGTGGGACTTTCCAGCTGTGTGCATTGGCCTGAGGTTGTTCCCAGGGCAGGTCAATTCCAAGGCCAGGAATCAGCCAATCACTCCTTCAAAAGCAAAATATTCCCTGCCTTTTACTCACACAAGCTCTGCTGGTTTTCCAGGGCAGAGGGAGCTGGGACATCTCCCTGACTCCTCAACACCCTGCAAAGTCAGCCTCTCCAGCAGAGCTGCCCAGAACTGATCAAACACTTTCTGGTGACCTGGATTGAACCTTTTTCTCATCCCCAAAATGCTCACTCATTCAAAGTGCCAGTTCTACTGAACTGGGGCAGTTGCAACAAGCAGACCATGTTGAATTTTCAAATTGCAGGTACTTAACACAGCTTTGTCTCAGACACCTCTGGTGTTTCTACAGGGAAAAAAAAAATAAAAAAAATAAAGTAGCCTTAAAAGTTTGTTAAAATGGAGTTATTTTCATGTTTCAGGGTATGAATTGTATGTGCCCATTAGGAATTGGAGACTTCCAAGCTTCTGGAAAGGAGCTTGTGTGTGTGGAGAAAAGCCTTCTCCCTCCCAACCCTAACAGCAGTGAGGGGCATTTCAAACTGATCCTGGAACTGGTGGAATGGCTGCACAGGACTGGGGAACAATCCCTCTTCATTCACCAATATTTGCACACCCCCAGTACCCCTGGATTCATGCAGCTCTGGATGGGTCATGGGTGATTATTTGTATAAAAGGAGACAGTGGGACAATGTTGGTCAGCCCTGAAGTCATTGAAAGCTGTCAGCGAGTTTGGCTTGGAGGGTGGTGGGGAGGGAGTGTGAAAGCTGATTATCCAGCCTGGTTTCTCCCTTGAGTCATTTCCATTGCTCCCATTTAGCTTTTATTTGTTCTCTAGAAAGCCTGATTATAAATCAGGAGCCGCCTGCACCAACAGGACACAGCTCAGCCATTTATCTGTGGGGCTGGTGCCTGTGATATCCCCTGCCATGCACAATCCCATTCTCCATACTGTACTTCCACAGACTCTTGCTTTAGCAGGATTACTGTAAGAACAGGCGTCTCATAGCAAAAACCCATCTACAGACCCAGGCATTGCCCTGAACGCAGGAGACAATCCCTTATATCAGTGTTAATCCACCCTCCATCCCATCCCCGTGGAAAACCCAGCAGCCACAGAAAACTGGCACTTTTGAAATGCTGGAAACATGAATCCCCAGGACAATATCCTGTGACTCCTTTCTGCAGGTTTTAGTCTCACACAGTAATTACTGCACTGAGTGCAGCACCCAGGCACATGGAGCTACCCAGGGAAGCATTCCAGTAACATCTTGGCCCTGATGCAGTCACTGGTAGGTTTTCTAAGAATTTCAGCAGGGATAGTACTTATCATTATCCCTATTTCACCACTGTACAAAGGAGCTGTGGTGCTTTCACAGCTGCATCTGCCAGGCTAAAGGAAAACCCAGCTGGGTCTCAGAGATGCAAGAAAAGCTGGATAAAGCCATGGCACCCCTCCACCTTGGCTTTTCTGCCCATTATTTATCCCAGCACACAGATCTCACTGCATCACAAGACCAAGGGATTCCTCTGTGTCCTAACAGAAACTCCAAGAAAAAGGGAAAAGCAGTTGCTGCTCCAGCCTCGTGTCCCACTCATCCTCTCTCCCTGCCTGGCACAACGCTCATGTTCTCTATCTGATCACCTTTCACTCTAGAAGAAATGCAGCACCCCAGGAGGACAAGGAAATGGTGCTTGGAGTGAGTTCCTATGGATGCTAACTCTGAAGCAGGGAGCACAGTGCCTGTGGAATAGCAGGCCACATAACTTTCTCAGTCTCGCCTGAGAAAGTGGCCTGGGAAATCATAAGGAGGAATTAATAAAATCCTCAGAGATAGAAAACAGCCTGCAGGTGCTGTTTGTCAGCTTCTTGTACCCCACTGACCAATGATGGTAATGTGTCAGTTTACTAACCAATAAGAGTTTTACTTTTCTGTACTTTCACATATTGGTCTATAAAAGAAGATCTGAAGCAATAAACCATAAAAGAACTCTCCTGTTCAGCTCACAAGAGAGTCTGTGTTGTTCTTCTCGCCGTTCCCAATGGAGCAACATGTTCCCAGAGTGGGGAAATTCCAAGGCCAGGAACCAGCCATTCACACCTTCAACAGCCAGGGCCACTGCTCCTGCACCTGTGACACGGTGGCCAAGGCTGGAAGTCAGGAGTTTCCTTCTCCAGGCACCGCTGGGTATGAGCACCATCTATGAGCCAGTGTGTCCCAAAGCCCCACACCAGGCTCAGCCTCCAGCTGCTGCAGAGCAGAGCAGTCCCAGCAGGGCAGCACTGCCTGTCAGCCCAGTTTAATTACCAGGGTGGCATTTCAGCAGCAGAAATGAAAGGCGTTTACTATTAGGTCTTTCTGGCTTCTGAATCCATCAACATCATCATGCATACATTGATTTCAGGCAGAGATAAGTAGGCCAAAACTTCTCTGCCAAATGCCTGATTGGCATTATTTCTCTATTAAATAATTATATGTTTTAGGAAGGAACCCTCTGTGCAGCATTACAGTGATTACCACGTCCAGATCCCTTCGGATGTTGGGACTTGGTGAAGATTCAATTAGAGCACCTCTGTGTGGCTGGGAATACTTCCTGCTGATCTGCCACAGACCACTCTAATTGTCTTGTTTGTGCCAAAACCTGCACCAGTTCTGCTCATTAGCACAGCAAGTGCACCTTGCACCCTCCTGGGGGAGAGAGCAGGAGGAACAGAGCCATCCCAGCCCATTGCATTCACCCTGGAGCCTCTGGGGTGCCTCAGCAGCCCCTGATCTGAAGCACAAGGAGGAAAATGAGAATTCTGCTGGAGATGTCCAGGGATGAACACGAGGTCCTGGGGCAGCCACACATTCCTGCCTGTGCCTGAGCTGTCTGGGGCTCAGAGCTGGAAGGGCCCAGTTTGGCCCTTCCTTCTCCTGCACCTTGGGACTCTTTGCTTTCCAAAGCAAACTTGCATCGACACAACTCCCCAGAGGCTCTTGGGTTTTTCTGACACTCAGAATGCCCAGGATACTTCCACACACCCCTGAGGACATGGAATTTCATCCATATTTTTCAGAAGTGCCTGGCAGCGTCAATGCTAAATAAGCAATAATGTTCCTGCTAAAAAAACAACCAAAAAACAAGATTTATGAAGAAAAATGTCAATTAATTTCAATCTAATGATAATAAAGGGTTGGTTTTCCACATTTCCCTGTGCTATCCATCTGCAGAGTTCTCATGGACGTGTCCCACTGGACAGCACTGCTGCTTAGACCCACAAAGCACACAGAGCCTTTGGAATTAAGAGATCTGACCTATCACAAAAGATTTGTTTTCTGTTTTGGCAGTCAAAAATGAGAAAAAACACTGGCCCAAATTTGCTGAAAACTAGGTCAAAAAACGTTTCAGGCAAATGCTTGTTTTTCTTATTATGTTCTATTTCCAGTCATCATTTACAATAGGGAAAAAAATAAAGAAAAGAAGAGGAACAAAAGCCTAAATCCCCCTCAGTTTTCAGAAAAAAAAAAAAAAAAGTTTCTTAATCAGAACTCTCCACCATAAAGTTTCAGGCCCTTAACAACCAGCCAAGACTGGAACCAGGGTATAACTCCTCAGTTAACTCAACAGCTTCCCTGAACATTCCTGATTCATGATGTTCCCACCTCTAAGCTCCAAGCCTGGCATCTCTTCCACAGGAGCAGATGGAGGCAGCACCCTGCTCCTGCAGCTGGGGAAGCCTCTGAAGGGAAAAGAATCAATGTCTGGAGAAGAGTCAGCAGCTCCCCCAAGCCCCCAGGGACCCTGCCCAGCCCCAGGACCTGCTCAGTGCCACCCTGGCAGTCACCCCAGGACTTGCTCAGGGATGGCTCTGGGCTCACCACCAGCCCAGAGACACCCAGCGGTCACCTCTGCAAGCTGAAACACAGAGGAAGAAGGAAGGTTGGAAAGAGGCCTGAAAGTAAAAAATAATTCATAATATGATGGATATTGAAAAAAAAAAATAAATCCAATTGGTTTAGAACCAAATGAGCTTCGAAAGGGAAATATTAACTGGTTAAAACAGGGAACGTGTGAGGGCTGGGGGTGAGGGGAAGATGTCCCTGCCTAATATTGGAGGTGATTGAAATGAAACAAGAAGGCAGCAGAGGCTGAAAGAGAAAAGCATCTCTTTGAGCTGGGCCCTTTAAAACCAGCTGCAATTGAAGTGGAAGAATAAAGCACAGCAGCTGAGGGCTGGGATAAGATTGATTTAAGACAAGATACAATTTAAAGGCAAGGCAGAGGTGGAAGCAGAGGCTGCAATGAAATCAATTTACACCAAGAGGCGATTTAAACTGATGAACTCGGGTTGGGAAAACTGGAGCTGGGGGAGCAGGGGGAGGAAAAGGGGGGATGGGGGATGCAAGTTCAGGACAGCTGTGGTTTGAACCTGCTGTGAAGGGAGTTGATGGGTTTGGAGCTGCTTGTGCTAGAGGACAAAGGGCTGGTCCTGAAAACCTGCACAGAATCAAAATTTGATAATTAGGGGACAAGGAGAGAGCCTGCACGGGCCCCCATAAACTTGGACAGACATAAAAGAATTGTGTTTCACTAATCCCACCAGCCTGGGTTATGTCTGAAGTGTTCTTTACCCTAAACCATGACTGTCATTTCATCCTGGTACAGGACTTGAAACTCACTGGGTGTATGAGGGGTGAGCCTGGGCAGGCAGTCAAGGAGCCCAGCACACAACAGGGAAGGTCACAGCTTTCGCCAGGATATTCCCCAAAATCAGGTTGACAGGACCTTGCTCAATTGCTCTAAAGTTAAGACTCAGCTGAACATGTTTGCCAAGACCTGGTCTGGGTTCCTTTACAAACCAAGGAATGCTCAGCTGCTATGAAGGTGTTGACTTTGCCACTAATTTCTGCTCTCTGTTATCAATCCCATCCCAAAGTTTGTCCACAGAGAGGGAAGCACTAGGGATGAATTCAACCAAGATTTAGTGATTGTTCAGGGAAGCTGAAAAACCCAGCAGCCCACCAAGAGGATGCACAGGTGTTTTCCAGATTCCTGCAGGTACCTGGCTGCTTCCTTTCTTCAGGCTGCCAGGTGCTTTTCAGGAGATTGGGACATCCAGGCCTGTCTGCCCCAGCAATTTCCCTCTCTGGACCATCCCCACCTCACTGGGAGTCACTGGGTGGCACAAGAAGCTCCTGGTGGAGCCTCAGGGAGCAGGTCTGGAATGCACCCACAAAACCTCACCTGCCTGAGCCCAGGTGGGAGCACAGCTTGGGGCTTTACTTGGGTGAGAGAGGCTGGCTGCTGTGGGCTCATAGCTGAAGTGTGAGGTCCCCAAATTCCTGGGATGGGTAGGAGGCCACCAAGAGAGGGGCACCTTGTGTCTGCAACAGCCTGAAGCCCTGCAGGCTCCTGCCTTGTCTGAGTGCAGATACACTCACAAGCAGTGGATTGGAGAGAGAACAGGAGGCAGGATCAGGGCCATGGAGTTGCATAAAAACTCAAAGCAGCCTCTTGCACTGATAAATCAGGAAGGTGCCAGTGGAATATGCACTGGTACAGGGATGGGAAAGGAGCTGGACAGTCACTGAGGTGGGACAGCAAAAGGTGGCCAGGCTGAGCTGACTGTAAATCCCTTGTTCTGCGCTTCCCATGGCACTGTCCAGGGCTTCCCACCTGCCTGAAAACAGCAGCCAAAAGGCCTGAGCCTCCCCTGCTCACCCAGGGCTAAATCAGGAGCATCTTCACCTTCAAGTCAATGAAGGAGGAGACTTGGAAAATAGGTTATGCCTCCCCTTTCTTGCCAGGTCCTGGATTAGTCCTTTCTTCTCCTGCTCCTCTAACAGAAGAGGAAATAGAAGCAATATGTGTTTTCACATTTACCACCCATGGCTGTTTTCTTTTTATTTATACTCTCCCAAGTTTTCCTTTCTAGTGACCACAGATTTGGTTGAAGGTTGTGTTTGGTTTTGGCTGGGTCTGTACCAGCTCCAGGGTGGCAAAGAGATAACTCTGCACAACAGGGCAGTCCCAGGGCTGCCCAAGGTCCCTCTGTGGAGTGTGGCTGCAAAGAAGGAAGTGGTGTGGGTGTGTGATGTGCTGGAGATGCCCTACAAATAAAACAGGGGAGGAAGAACAGGCAACAACAAAGGCTGTGCAGAATGTGATGTGCAAAACCCAAAATGCTGCAGAGAAGGGACTGGATAGGAAGAAAAGTAAAGATTAAGAAAGCTTAATTCCCTGGGGAGGGGAGATGGTTACACTGCTAAGATATTTATGGAAAGAGAAAACTTTATTTTAAGTCAAGGCAGGAATAATTCCTGGTCCATCTAATGCTCCCTGGGCAATCTGGCTGCAGTTCAGGAGGAGCAGCGGATGCTGAATGTTGTTCTTGTCAAGGTACCAATTTATTCCTTTCTGTGCATTCCAGCCAACAACGCTGGGGTTAAATGAAGGGGTTGGTGGCAGTGCAAGGGACACAGCAGCGTTTCCACAGGATAATACACATTGGTTCATGAGCTTGACCTCTCCAAGTCTCTAGGGGCCACGGAAAGGACACCCAGAATGCTCCAGCCATGCCTCAAATCTCCCCAAGGGGGAAAAAGAGATTTGCTCTAAGAGTCTGCTGTGCCTGAGGCTCTCAAAGAAGCCATTTCAGGGAGTACTGCAGGTAAGTCAGGAGTCTGCCCAGGGGTCAGCAGCCAGGCCCAGGGCTCACAGAGCAATAAATACCCCAAGCCAGCTCCAGTAAATCTCTCAGCAGCCCCTGAAGTCGCCACTCAGTCTAACAGCCGAGACTAAATAAAAAAGACCCAGAGGAGCTCAGCCCTTCTTGCTCCCCAAAGGATCTGCCTCTGCAGGGGCAGGGCTGAGCCAGGGCAGAGCTCTGCACTGTGGGGTGAGCTGGGCACAGCTCTGCCAGTCCCAGCACAGCCACTGCCCTGGGACAGGGCCCCGAGATCCCAGACTGCTCTGCTGGGTGTGAGGACATCCCTGTGCCCCCTCCTCCGCCACCCAGCCCTGCTGGGACACCATCACCATTGCACAGCTCATGATGCACCCAGGGGACAGCTTCTACATCAGCTCCACCCCAGCATTTCATCAGTAAAATCTTAGCACCTTTTTTCATCACTTTCAAAACAAAACATTTGTATTTTTTCAGTCCATCAGCTTTTTGTTGCCACACCTACTCTTCTTGCCTGGCAAATTTAACAGTGACCTGCAAATCTCCCTATTTCATAACGAGTCCCCAGCCAGGCAGATTCAGAGCCACAAACCAAGCACTTGATGCTAAAAGTGAATCCTTCAAATTCTCATTAAAAAATACAAAAATAAAGCAAAGGAATTATCTTGCTCAGCAGGAAACAAGGGTCCCTTCTCTCATCAGGTTTAACCAACTTCTCTCTCCCTCTCGCCAGCCACACCACCACTGTCCAGGGCTCCCTAGGGCAGGATGTCTCCGAGGTTTGCACAGGTGAGCAGGGAGGGGATAAATGACCCAATAATGACCTCAGCTGCCCCCCAGCCCCACTCACAGTCCTGATGAAGAGGTGTCTGCAAGGGATGCTGGCAGCTGGCACGGCTGGGAGAATTCAGGTGTTCCCCTTCACTGGCAATCAGCAGACCAAACCTTTAATCCCAGACTAGAGGGAAGGGACAATCCCCCCAGGAACACCTGGGAACGGGGGAGCTCCAGCCTTGGACTGCCCCTGCCTGGCTTTGTGTACAGAGGGGACCTGGCTGCTTTGGGGACCTTGCCTCTGACTGTTGCTGGGGTTAATCTGTTTCCTCAAGCCCACCCCATTCTCTTGTCAGCACCTGCCTCAAGCATCTCAATGCAGCTTCAGAGGCATTTTAAGCTCACCCTAAACAGGGCACTTCTGTAGAGATCAGTCACAAAACACAGGTCTGATGTGGGAATAAAACCCCTCTGTCTCCCCCAGGGACCCAATAGTTTCCTGTCCCCAAGTGTGCATCAGAAGGGTGCGAAGGACTCCCTGTCCCCTGTGTCCCTTCTCTCAGCCCATGAATGCCCAGCACTTTTCTTGTCCTTTGCAATTAGCTTGATTTTGAACAGGCAGAGTATGAAAGAAAACCAGACATTTCAAGTACTTTTAAGCTCCATTTGGTCTGATTAAACAAGTCTTTAAAAAACGAGAAAGTAGGGGGAAAGCAATAACTTTTTAAAACTTGTTCTGAATGCAAAGGAAAATGGAGTGCAGTGTATGAGTAATTCAGGATTAATTGTAAAATTAAGTTATTCATGCAATGCTGGTTGAGGGAAAGAACAAGCACTTCTGAAGTCATTAAAGGAAATCCCAGTAAAATATGACTTAGCTGATGTGTGCAGTCTCACAGGTCCTGAAGGGAATGTGTGCAGCAGAAATGGCCAATTTATAGCTCTGAGCCTGTGGGGAAACACAGGGGCCAAAGCCACCTCTCTTTGTAGGTCCAGGGAGGGGGGAAATGTTTGTCTGTAGGATATTGTGGCTGACCCAAGACAGGAAAACACGGCTATTGAGGAAAGTATGAGACACATCATTAATTTGAAGTCATTGAGACTGAACCAAGGCTTCAGACCACAAGCAGTTCCTTTCTTCTCCAGTAATGGTTTATTTGCCTGATGTGTGACTTCAGGTGCAGTGTTTTTACACAAAAGTGATGTAAAGGTGTCTGGATATCCCCCTGCTATGAGCATGACTGTGAGAGCAACATCACTGCCCTGCCACAACTTCTCTCCTGGACCTTCTGCTTGCAGAAGCAGTGGGATTTCTCAGCCAGGTCACATCTTTGAGCAGTGGGAAAGGGGATTCTGACCTGCATTTTAGATTTTAGCACAGGCAAGAAGAGCCTGGGGAGCTGGATGAAGGGAGATGCTCCTGGTGGGATCAGCAAGAGCAAAGCTGAGCTCAGAGATCAGCAGTTGTGGGAGGCTGCTGTTCCCAGGCAGCCATGTGGTCTGTGTGGGCAGCTTCTGGTCCTGCCCCATTGTCCCCTGATCTCTCCTGCATCCCCCAGGTACGGCCCCACAGTTCCCCTCACCAAACCCCGCCACCACTGCAGGTAAAACTTCTTAGAGGTGGGGCAGGAGCCTTCCTGCCTTTCTCTGACTTCCCACTTCACACCCCTTCCTACCAAAGCTGGTTTGTGCTTTCCCAGTGTAGAAGGGAACAGCCCATACTCAATTTCCATTTGGGACTGGCTCCTGGAGCTAGTTTTAACAAAAATGGGCTTTTTTGCCAGACTGCCACGGTACAGACACAAATTGTGACAGCATCTGGAGAGGGAGCCCGTGTCCAGCAGAGATGGGGTGGGCAGAGCTGTCCTGGGGTTTGGAGAAGGAGACTGGAGCACAACACACAGAAGATGAGCAGGGTTTTTAGGAGTGGCAATGTTGCCTCCAGGCCTGGACGGTGCTGAGTGGTTTCATCACCTGCTAAGCCCTTCCCAAAGCCCAGCCGTGTATTTCAAGGCACATTCCAGTTGTGCTGTAGAAACCTCTGTAAAACACTGGCAGCTGCCCAGGAAGTGACTGCCTGGGAACCCCTGTTCCTGGATCACTCACCTGGATCACTCACCTGGGTGTCTCTGACTGCTCCACTGCATGTCATCGAAGGACAATTCACTCATTCACTCCCTGCAAACTCCACTAACCTCCTACAGGAGCCAGAAGGGTTCTGGAGCTCACAGATGCCCCATGAGTCTCTCCATGACACCAGCTAATTATCTGCTCATTAACAACAACATTAGCATTCCATCTGACATATTCAAGATAATTTGTTAATTGCACTTTAATTACAAAGTTATTAAAAGCTCAGAGGCATTCAACAGAAGATTGCAATTACCACAAGCTGCAAAATAGCTCCCAGCAATTTGGAGATGTTATCAGAAACTGATTCCCTGTGTTCAGCTGAAGATGGAAAAGAGACAGGAGATTTATGGGCTGACATCACAAATTCCTTCTGCTCCCTCTGAAGATGCTTTCAGTTGTACCCTGGGAAGCACCAGGAGCTGCCATGTTGAGATACTGCAGCTGTCACTGATTTCTCTGGCTGGTGTTTCCAGAAGCTCCAGTCCCCAAGAGAGGGACAGGGAGGGCTGAGCAGGCTCAGGAGCCCCCATGTGTGAAGCGTTGGCTGCTCACAGATCAGCTCTGCCCAGGGACACAAACCTGCAGGTGCTGCCCCTGTGCTGGAACCCCCAGAGAGAGCTTTGCTCCTCTCAGAGCTGAATCCTGCCCACACACGACATCAGTGACACCACAGCAGAGTCACAGAGTTTCAGTGGGAAAAGACCTTTAAGGTCCTGGAATCCAACCTTTAATGCAGCTCTGCCTTTTCCACTGCTAAACCAGAACTCCTGGCCCAGGCAGGGCTTTGCTGTGCCTGGTTCTGTGTCCCCACAGTCGTGTCCAGGTGCCCTTGCCCTGGAGTGACAGTGGGGACTGTCACCCACCAGACCCCATATCCCACCATGACTGAGAGGAGAGGCTGTGTGGAGACCTCAGAGCACCTCCAGGACCTGCATGGGCTGCAAGGAAGCCAGACAGGAACACTTCAACAGGAACTGGAGCGACAGGACTAGGGAGAATGGGTTCAGACTGAAAGAGGGGAAATTTAGTTTGGATATATGGAGGAAATTGTTCCTTGGGAGGGCAGGGAGGCCCTGGCACAGGGTGTCCAGAGCAGCTGTGGCTGCCCCTGGATCCCTGGAAAAGTCTAAGGCCAGGCTGGACAGGGCTTGGAGCAGCCTGGGATAGTGGAACCCCATGGCAGGGGTGGAACAGGATGTTTTTTAAAGTCTTCTCCAGCCCAAACCATTCTGTTATTCCCTAGTATCTCTTACAACCATTTCTGAACAGCCAGACCAAAACTCAGCTGAGTGTGATGGAAATCCAGCAGTCCCAGAGGTGATTCCTGGGGAAAAATGTCTTGAAAAATATATTTCCTATTCCTCCCAAACACCTCTCTGATCCCTGACGTGCTCTGTCAGAGCAGGAGTGAGCTGTGTGGAGTGTGAGTGCCAGCCAGGCAGCGCTGCTACCCAGAGCTCAGGAATTCCCACAGCAGCAGCTCAGCAGCCCCTGGAACACAGCAGTGAGATAAGATTTAATGTCAGAGTGATTCAAACTGAAATGCTCCACTTGGAGTTTCCAAGCAGCAAATCAAAATGTGTCAGCAAGAGTCAAAGCCCTAAATTAATCGTGTACAAATGGGAGAATTAAAAAGTGATTCCTCCAGTTTGTCCTGTGGTTTAGAGTAGGAATAAAACAAATTAGAACCACAACTTATCTCCTAAGCAAAAGCCTGAATAAGAAGAAGTTCTCTTACTCATTTCAGTGGAGCTATAGCTCCTCAGATTCCTGATGCTGAAGCACTGGGGAGAGCAGAGGGAAAATTTCCCACAAGATAGGGCTCAGTTAATTTTCTTCACATTTTTCTGTGCCGAAAGAATCTTGTCCCAGCTAACACAGAGTTATCAAAGCTGGAAATAATATAGGAGAAATTTACATCATAATAATCATTACTACTTTGAAAAAGCTAATTCCAGCAGAAAAGTATCTTTAGTGAATTAAAAACTGTTCTTGCACTCATCAAATATTTCTATCCAAGGGAGAGGAAATTATTCCTGAAACCAAAATGTTTCAAAGAATCCTTTAGACCTCCCTGGACAGGTGCTCTTTGATTTTGTGGGAAAGCTTGAGGAAAGAGAGTCCAGAAGTGTTCCTGGATCTCTGCTCAGGGAAGCCATAACCATCAGGTGCTGAGGACAGTGTTCTGTGCCATGGGCAGGGGATGGGAATGGGAAGAGAGGGGCCTACCATGACCATCTGGTCCAATGGATTGACCACTTTAGGGCAAATCCAGATGGACAGGAGAGGACCCTGAAGGAAATTCAGGGCAGTAGGAGAAGAAAGGGGTGGTTCAGGACAAGGGGTCACCAAGGGTAAGGACTGCCTGGAGCTGGTGGGAGGGAAGTGTGAAATCCTGGGAACACTGGGAAAAGAGTTCCATGCAAATCCCCTCTTCCAGCTCACCTGCCATGCCATGGGAAGGGGTCACAGTCCTGTGGGAGCTCTGGGGTGAAACCTGGCACTAAACATGCCTGGGTGAAGCAGGAAACAATGGCACAGTGGGAGAAGGATGGGTGCCAAGGTGTGGAAAGGACAAAAGCCTGAGGATGCAGGAGGAGAAGGCTGGAGGGAGGGCTGGAAGAGTACTGAGATCAGAGTCCCACGGCGAGGGACTGGTGTGTGACAAGTCCTGGGGCTCCACACCCTGGGAACATTCCTTTTGTTAATTAGGGCTTTCAGTAGGAAATTTGGAACAGGTGTTGATGTTGGCACCTCTGCAAGGCTGGGGGCTCCTCAGCCCTGTCCATACCCGAGTGTCTCCTAGCCCTGCCCAAAGGTGTTGCTCCCACACCTTTCCTTGGATCTGCAGAGGGCAGATGGGGCTGTCAGACACCAGGACTCGCCTCCCACTAAATATTAAGTGAGAGTATTGAATTCCCCAGACTTCCCATGTGTTGGCTGGAAAGAGCAGTGCCGGTGGGAAATAGTTTGGCAGCCCCTCCAAGGGCTGCATTTAGGGCTCCAGCCACACAAAAATAACCCAAAACCCCAAACCCAGCACCCTCAAAGTGGCAAAAATTGCCTGTGTTCAGGGGGGATTTAAACACCACCTCAGCTGAGGTACACGAGCTGCTCTTGGGGAAAAGGTGTGGGGTTGAGTAAACCTCAGAGAAGTCAGGATTTGAAGCAATGGGCCATGAGCTGGAAACTTTCAGTTCAAAGCATTTTCAAACCAGACTCATTTTAGCCAATGGAAATGTTCATCCTGATGACATTCTGAGGGTTTTCTGTCAAAGCACAAATCATTCAGGTCTTTGACAGCTGAGAAAGGGAACATGCCAACCAGTCAGAGGGGAAAATACTGCAAACCCCATTAGCTCTGACCATGCAGCTAATTCTCTTCTATTTGAATTGCCAAAGAACTGCTTGAAATGTTTAACTTGTCAGCTGCCAAACCCCAGAAATATTTTGTCTCTAATGTTTAGATGGATCTCAACATTTTTTTTTTTCAATTTATCAAAATTTTTCCCCAGGAATTGTCTTCATCTCATCTATTCTGAATTAAGCTGGGGTGCCTGCAACTGCTTGAGGCTGTTTAGGCTTTAATATTTCTTATTTGCAGAGGACAGCAGCTGTCGAGGAGAAGACCCTTCCCATGAGCCTGGGACTCTGTAAAGGCAGAAGTACAAACGTGGCTTTGTTCAGGGCAAAAAGCAGGACAGCAGTGGTCCTTGTGGTCCTTCCAGGTGAGGAGTCCTGGCAGGACACAGCCCATGGAGACATGCTGAGGGCTTTGCAGCCAAGAGCCCCCCCTGGCAGTGCTGGCAGCCTGGGCAGGATGGCTGAACACGAGGTGATCTCAGACAGAAAGAAAACCACTCTGTTGCTGTCAGGCCAAAGGGAAAATAACCAACATCACATGAAATGTCACCAGGAAGAGTTTTGGGGGGGAGGATTTGCAGCACTGAGGCGCCCTGGATCCACCCCACAGACCAATCCAGACAAAGGACAGAGCTGGATTTACCCCTCAGAGCCTGGAAGGTGCCCATGAGCACAACCCCAGGTCTCTTTGCTATTCAAGCATAAGAACTTGGAAAACAGACAGAGAGCAGTGGCTGTTCAGCCTGGAGTAGAGAAAACTCCAGGGAGAGCTCAGAGCCATTTTCAGAGCCTAAAGGGGCTTCATGAGAGCTGGAGAGCGACTGGGACAGGGCATGGAGGGACAGAACAAGCGGAATGGCTTTAAGCTGAAAGAGGGTAGATTTAGATTGGATATTAGGGGAAAATTGTTCCCTGGAAGGGTGGGCAGGCCCTGGCACAGGTGCCCAGAGCAGCTGGGGCTGCCCCTGGATCCCTGGCAGTGCCCAAGACCAGGCTGGAGCAGCCGGGGACAGGGGAAGGTGTCCCTGCCATGGCAGGGGTGGCACTGGGTGGGCTTTGAGGTCCCTTCCAGCCCAAACCATTCCATGACTCTGGATGAAATCTTCTCAAGCTTTGCCAGACCCATGCTAAATCCCCATGACTGTTTTCTCTGAGGTGAAAAACCAAGTTTGCTCCCTCCATGTGGCTGTTCCCAGCAGAGCCCATCTGTGCTCCTGCCCCAGGGGCTGTGGGAAGCCTTCCCTGCTGCTGGGGAGCCCAGGCTTCACTGCTGGCCCTGTGAAAGGCAGAGGATGAGTTCTGGTGTCCTCCCAGGAGCTCCAGCAGTGCCAGCAGTGGTTCCTGCCCCTGCCCTGCTGCTCCAGCAGGAACAGCCCATCCCAGCAGCTGCTGTGTGGCAACAAGAGCTGATCCCAGGCTGGGAGGAACTGGGAGCTGCCCCAGCTCACGGAGGAATGTGGTGGGAAGCCAAGGACTTGTCAGGCTCTCTCCCACTGCAGGTTTGTCAGGAGCTCCATGAAAATGTCATTGTGTCTCAGCTGCTGGTGATTATATCCCCCTTTCCTGGGGCTGCTGCAATGTGGGTGTGTGGATATGAGGGGGAATATCATTCCTGCCCAGGGCTGGCGTCCCCCTGGCCTTTTTCAAACAATAACAGACTAAATATAAAGAGACAGAAGCCGTTACTTGGCTCTTTAAGCAGTGGCAAGGAAAATGAATAATTAAGAGCATATTACTTGCAATGAATTTCTACAGAAGCTTTTAAGTTAGGGGCCAATGAGATCATTTTTGAAATTCATCATTTCCCCTTCATCTTTCATAGAGAGTTCATACTCCAGCCTAATATGTTATAGCAGCTACTGTTTAGATCTGAGTTTAAAAAAGGGCAGGCTTTGGGTTTCTGTTCTGAGCCAGAAAGAGGCTGGCTGTAAAGGAATGAGGCAGTTAATGAGTTCTGTCTGTGTTTTACCTGCCTGCAGCCCCACAGCCAGCAAAGAGCACCTGGGGATCTCCAGTGCGAGCTTCCAGAAATGTGTCCTGAGGAGAGGAAGGGTGGAAGTCCCCCCGGAAAAGTTCCTTACCCTGACAGCGCTCTCAAATGTGAAGGTGCTGGGGAGCAGCTGCTCCCAAGGGACCACCCAGAGAATGAGTTCAACTGATTTTTTTGAGGTTTTCAGGGTTTTTTGGGGGGCAGGGAGAGAATCTCAGTGGAAATTCAGTAAGGCTTTTAAAACAACTGATACACCACTCTCTCTTCTGAGGCCCAGAGAAGGTCTGAACTGGCAACAAAGCTGCCTGGCCACAGAGGGAGAGCATCCCTGTGACTTTTCTGCAGTAAGACCAAGCTGTGGCACACCAGTGCAGGCTGGAAAAAGGCTTTGATGGCTTGGGAACCCCAGGGGACCTTGTTTAGGGAAGGGTTAGGGTTAGGGAAACCCTAATTTCTCAAGGGGAGAAAATGGTGCTGTGTATTAAGGAAAAACTCCCATCCTCTGCCCCCTTCCACTAATTGCATGGCCGGAGGAGGATTTGGGAGGCAGCTGTCTGGTGTGGGGAGCTTTGTGAAGGGAAACAGTGATGACAGCAAAGGCCCAGCCTTGGGATGCTCCATTTCCTGAGCTTATTCACCAGAGAAGGGACCTGATCACAAAACTTCCAGAGAAGACTCTGAAAACAAGAGGCAAAGAAGCAGCAAGATTTAGTGGCTGCCCACCAAAAGATAAACAAAACTGTCTGGAAAGAAGTGAAAATTCCAAAATCTTGGCTGAAGAAGTGCAAATTCTGAACTCCTGGCTGTCCCTACCATGTTCAGTCCCACATGAGCACTTTAACACAGACAGATTTGTGGGACTCTCAGAGCTGAATTCTGCAGGAGGCCAGGCTGAGCCATCCCTGGGGCTGCTCTGCCTGTGCACGCTGGGGTTTTGAGAAAGGCCCCCAGTTAGGTTTGTCCCAAGTGTGAGAAGCCAGCTGTGATGGCTCCAGTCGGTGACAGAAGCACAAGGCAAACACACAGGAGCCAGAGGCAGCACAGAGCCCTGGGCTGCACCTCTGTGCAGCTGCTCACAACTCATGAAATGCCACAGGAGCACTGGGGCATTTGGGAAGGAAGGGCCTTTCAGCTCCCTGCACACCTTCTCCAGCCCACACATGTCCCCAGACCTCTGCCAGCATGGAGAAACACTGCAGGAAGTGCCAGGAGAAAAATGCTTTTTCTCAGTCAGGTCAGTAGCAGCCCCGGTGACTGGGACGGTGAGGCTGTTCCAAACGAGGAACTGCTGTTAATTCCCAGTCCTTTGAGGAATTTCCCTGGATAACTCCCCTGCAGTACAGAGGGTACAGGGACAGTGTTAGTGGAAGCCACGGAAAGATGTGAAGTTACAGTGGATTTGGTAAATGTCAGTACAAGATCTGGGCTACAACATTTCATGGGACCCCAAAATCCCTGCAAAGTTTTCCCTTTGAAGTCTTCCACAAGGTTAATGACAAAAGCACTCTGCTACTGGGATTTGTCCTTCCAAATGGACTTGGCTTACAGAAAGGAGGCAGAAGATAAAAAATCACAGCAGGTCTTCCAAAACAGCAATAGAACGAATTCCATTTGTTTTCAGTTGAAGAAACACTTGTGGAGCACCATAGGTGACCACCAGGCATCTCCCACTCACAGCTGCTTTTTGGCACCTCCCTTCCAGCAGCTGTAAATCTCATGGGTCTGTGAGTCCAGCAGGCCTCATGAATCAAAGGTTCCTCATGAATAAATGTCTTGCTGTGTGGTGGTTTTAAAGCAGTAACTAAAAAAATTACTAGAAAACTTACTTATTTCTTGCTGTGAGATATGGATTAGAACAAGAGCAAAACAGGCTTAAAACTTAAAAGGAATAAAGAAAGTTTATTAACAAAACTACAAGAATAAGAACACCAGAATAAACTTCCAGAAAACCCCTTTATCCCCCACTACCCACCATTCCCTTATTTACATGACAATATAGAGACAAAAAACTTTGGAACTTTGGTGTTTAAAACAGTCCCAATTCCTGCAAGAGTCTTTTCATCAGCCTTTGTAGAGGAACAGAAGTCTTCTGCTAATCTATGGACTTTCTCACGAGAAAGCTATTTCTGTTATAGTTTTCTATTTCTCTGATGCCAGCTGCCCAGAAATCTGTCATCAGTTCACTCCTCCCATTTCACATCACTCTGAGGCGTGTATGGGCCATGAGTCTAGGGATGGCATTTTTAAGGATGAGTTATTCAAAGGCAAAAGTCTTTATCTGTCTCTGTGAGCTTCCCTGGAAACAGAAGTTTTCTCTTTGCCTCTACAACGGCCCCAAATCTTCAACTATTACTTCTCCAACCTCTGTTCCAGCACCTCACTGTATCACAATTACTCCACCTCTTGCTCAAAATCTACACTTTGAACACTCCATTCCTCCCAATATACTCTGTCATGAATTAAAGGAGTTTTTTCAGAACACTATTGTCCATCTCCATAGCTTTAACAGAAAAATATTTCAGCTTATAAAGCAACTCCTTATTCTCTACCTCTTCTGAAGCTTAATTCTTTTCTTTACTGTCTCTGATAGTTTATAAAGTCTCTTTTCATGTTGATTACTCTCTTTTTCTCTCTCTCTGGATAAAAGGATTAATCTGCAAGTCTCATCTGGGTAATGAAAAGGTTAAAATCTTGCCCAGGCTTTGTAGATGGTTCTGTGATCTGTGCTGGAGCAGCGGCTGGAGCTGTCTGCGATGGAAGATTCTTCATGGCTGCTCTGGAGAGTGTGGTCACTGTCTCAGCCCGCTGCAGGTCCAGAGCTTTTTCTTTCTTTCCTGGGCAGTCTGTGGTGAATTCAGTCCCAGCAAAACCTGCAGCCGAGCCAGGGACCGGCCTGGCCCGGCCAGAGCCCGGGGCAAGCCCCGCAGGCCCCATCTCCCAGCTGGGAGCCGCGGCAGGCCCAGCCCAGCCCCTGCCAGGCTGGGCAGGGGACGGGAAGCCAGCTAAAGCTCAGTTACCTTTCACAGCCAGGAAATCAAGAGACAAAGAAATTCCCAGCCTTAGGGCTTAAGGTGGTGTTCACAGGTTGATCTCACTTTCCAGTGGTTAAAACTGCTGTCAATTCTTAGAAATGGCCAGCTGTTGGCTAAGAGACAAACTCCCATCAGCCTCCAGCAGTTTTAACTTCCTTAGGTGTTTCTCTTTGTTTTCTTAAATGCCAATCTGTCACATGCTGGAAAACACAAATCGATTAAACCCTAAATGATTTGTCTAAAATGTCTCCCCTCTGAATGAGCTCTTGTGGAAATTTCCTTGCTTCTGTCTCCACTCAGTCCTGGCAAGGGCCTGACCTGCAGTGATGCTTCCAAGCTAGAATGGGTAGGTCTAACCTGCAACTGTTATTTAGGAGGAGAAATTTCATTTGGATTTTAGGAAGGAATTGTTCCCTGGCAGGGTGGGCAGGCCCTGGCACAGGGTATTGTGGCTGCCCTTAGGTCCCTGGCAGTGCCCAAGGTCAGACTGGACATTGGGGCTGGGAGCAGCCTGGGACAGTGGGAAGGTGTCCCTGCCATGACAGGGGTGGATTTGGGTGATCTTTAAGGTCCCTTCCAACCCAAACCACTCTCGTATTCTCTGATTCTGTTTGTGCCATCATCCCAAACAGAACTTGTCATGCCAGAGGCTGGAGAAATGGTTGTCCTGCTCACACTGGTTAGAGTGGGGGACTGAAAGGGACATCTGGGTCTAAGACCAGCTTAAGGTGCTCAAGATGCTGAAGATGCTCATCTCCCTGCGGCTCAATTTTTCCTGGTGAAAATAAAGTTGGAAACAGGGAGAACACTGGCCAGACTCTCCTGCAGCCCAAACTGCACTGAAGATCTTTGCTCTTCCCATCCCACAAACATCCAAGGTGTTGCCTGTGTCCAGCAGGGATGAGCAGACTGGCACAGCCTCCCAATAGCCGAGCTTAGCACAGAGAATTAACCCTCTCCTCACCCCAGAGACAGCAGACCCCGTGGATCTTGTCCCTCCCTAGCAGGGAACCAGGGAGCACAAACATTTTGCTGATCAGAGAGCCCCAAACCCCTGAGCACGGCACAGCTGGGGTTAAACCTCACTGCTCAACTCTAGCTATTGCAAATGTGTTTGCCTTTTTTTTTCTTCCCACCCCAAAGCAACTTCATAATAAATACGGTCTTAACCTGGAATTACTCTTCAGAGAACGGGCTTTCCAGTGGGCACACAGGAGCAGCATTTGCAGGCACTCCATGGCTCCCATCCCAGAGGCCTCAACCACGTGCCCAGCACCAAGGCAGTTTGATTTTTCTGTTTAAATATTCCTACAAGTGCCACTCCTGAGCTGATTTAACACCACGGCCATGGTGTCTAACAGCTCTCCAGTGATTAATAACAGCCATTTGTTCAAAGCTAACAGCCCTGGTGCGACAGTTACAGATGCTAATTTTAGCAACATTAAAAATATGCTAAGGAAAACATTTATGTACTGGCTGAGTGTAGTGTGGAATGGTAACACACATCAGTTGTGCCAATAACAAACTATTAATAAGGAGGGCTGGATGTTTAAGCCATTTTTGCCCTGTTCTCCCATAATCATTCTTACCTGGTTCATATTTAGCCTGATGAGCTGGGCCAGTTCCTCTGGACACTAATGTTTTTATGTGCTTGGGCAGGAATATTGCGAGCAGATGGTGGGAGGAGCAAGAAGAAGGTGGAACATTGTTCCCTCTCAGGTCCCTTTGTCACAGAGCAGCCAATGTGCCAAGTAATATCTGGGCATAAATTACAGGGCTGTTTCCCAAATTACATCCCCAGCTTTGGATGTCATGCAAAACATTTTAATAATGCCAATTAAAATTCTTCTGTTCAACGGGTCCCAAGATGCTCCTCTTGCCTACCAGGAGGCACAGCAGCACGTTCCTGTGAGCCAGGGGTGACCCAGGGGAACTGCGGCCTCGCCCTGGGTCACAGCCCTTTCCCAGCCACATTCCAGCCTGGAAGCTTTGATGGAAGACTGGAGCTGGGTCACATCCTCGGAGCAATCTGGCACATCTCCACTTGTTCCATGTGGAAATAATCCCAGGGCATCACAGCACCTACCTCATAGAAAACTGCCAGCTGCAAAATGTAGCTTTTTGTCGTGACAAAACCCATCAGACTGTGATGTTTTGTTCAGCTCTTGAGGTAAGAAGGTCCCTTCGCTGAAATTCTACATTGCAGTGCCAAGCCCCCGTAGAAATCTGCTTGCTATAAGGATGGATTGGCTTTTATTCCTTTTGTTCCCACCACGGGTATTCAGGAACAGGCCATGAGACAGAGCCATCAACAGCTTCATTGTACAAATGATTCCCAGCAGGTGAGAGATGCTGCTGCTTGGCTTAGGCCCGGTGCAAACAGGAATCAGTGCAATATTCCTCAGCAAATCTTGCAAGGCAAGCGGAAAACTTGAAATTTAGGAGTAGGCAGTGGAAAAGCTTGAACATAGGCCAGCCGCTGTTCCCAGCTCTGCACAAACAGCACTGTTCCTGGAGCTGAGGGAAAATCTCCCTGTGCTGTGCTGCTCTGGGGGACTCTCTGGAGAGGGGGCTCCCAGCCCAGGCCAGCCTGTCAACACAGCCTGGTGTGTGGAAATGGGATGTGGAGCCCGTGCTGACAGATACATGAGCTTATTGTTCCAGGCACGTTGTTTCACTGAGCTCAGCCTCCCCTCGACAGGGATGCTCAGCAGCTCCTCATCTCTCTTGTCAGGAGTAATGGACCAGTGTGATTTGAGCTGTTTCATTCCCCCTAAACGCCACTTCCATGTTGTGTCTTGCTTTGAGGTGTTTGTTTAAACACTCCCATGTTCCATTTGGAAATGTTCTTTGAAAAAAACCCAAACCGTTTTCAACCATAAGCTTCCCATTTTGCTGATAATTACTTCCTTAGTTTAGAAAAAAAACAAAACAAACTACTTTAGGGGAAAATTTCCCACTCTCTTTTCCCTGGGATGTTCTTCTCCCTGGATCTCGGGTGGTTTCTGCAAGGGGAGGGTTCAGGGTGGGCTGGGAGGAGCCCATTCCGAGCCCAAAGTGTGGGGCAGAGCCACCTGCTCCCTCCCCAATGCTCGAGTGAGCTCATGAGACAAGCATCCCCCTGGAGCATGACCTCACAGCTTAACAGCTCCTTGGCTCCGGCTGCTGGGAAAATGTGAGCATTTCCCTCTGCTCCCGATTTGAAAAGTCACAGTTCTGTCTTCCCCAGGAACCAAAACCACCCGAGAAGCAGCATGCTCTGGTGAGCAGGAGACAAAGGCTTTCACCTGGCATTGCTGGGGTTTATAGGGGAATTTCAACCCCATCATTTCTCCACCTGGTCTCAATAGAAGCTCCATCACTGACACTTTGCAGCCTTGCCCTGCATAAGACCTCAGGTGTGAGTGGCTGTCAGCGCCTGTTCCAAGGGCATGGCACATGGACACATCTCCTGAGCTCTGGAGTTCCCTGCTGTGAAATCTGGGATGTGCTGCCCAACAGATCCTGGCCCTGGGGCAGAGTCATGGCAGCGAGTGAGGCACTTCATGCAGCCTTTTTAGACACTCACATACAAGCAGGAGAATCACAGGTGAAAGGCTCGGCTTTGAGGCAGAAAAGGGCCAGGAATTGTAATTCCCTAAGGAGAAAACTGGTCCCTAAGGACCAGTAACCCAAACACAAATGCCTGCGCTCTGGGGCTGAACAGCACCGGTCCTGCAAGCATGGCTGGACAGCTTTTCTTCCCATTATGTGGCTCCAAGTCTCTTTGAAAGCAGTGGTTTTGAACCTGTCTTCCAACTGAGGCTTCTGCCCGGGCAAAGCCCAGCAGGCCCAGACTCAGCAGTGTGCCAGGGTTTGCCACCTTCCCACCAGCTCTGCCTATGCCAGCCCTCCCCAGTGCTGAATGGGGATTCAGCAGCTCTTTGCTGTCATCCAGAGCCGCTGTCTGCTCCTGCATTTCACCCCACCCCGGGCTCTTTGCCTGCAGGAGAAATGTGTCAAGGTTTTTTGGTTGAAAGCTCCCAGTTGGCAGTGCAGCCCTGCAGGTCTGGAGCTGCCGGGAGCTCTGACACATCTACCCAAACACCTTTCATGGATTAATGTGGGCACCAAGTGTGGGATGAGGCTGTTTGTTTGCCGTGGCAGATTTGTGGGAAGGGCAGCTGTGATCAAAAGGATTTGGAGGGGGTGTAGCAGCAGACAGAGAACCCTCTCCAGATTCAGTGGACATGAGGAGCTGTGCTGAAACTTGGTGGCTTGGCTGTGCTGTGAAGGCAGGAGCTGTGGCTTGTTCCCAAACAAACAGGGGCAGATGCAGCTCTGGATGCAGATGGTGCAGAAATAGCCCACTGCTGTCACTGACCGTGGATTCGGCTGACCCGTGTTGGGAAGGATCCCTGGAAGCCACCAGAGTGCAGGTGAGACAGGCAGGGGCTCAGGTGAGAATCTCACTGCCTGGTCCTGCTCTGCCTTTATTTTGTCTCTGGCCAGCAGCTGTGACCCACCATGCTGCTGCTGAAAAGAGAATTCCAAATTTCGTTCATTCAAGCCAAATCTCAACCTGGCCAAGAAAGCACAGAGTAAAGCAGATCAGACTGATCAATCACTTGGATTGGCTTTCACATTTCTTACAGGCAGCAGAAGCCTTAATAAGTATCAATTGCAGGAGCTTTCTGACATTTCTGGAGAAGTTTTCCAGGTTTCTGATGGAGTAGAAGTTAACTGGAACCCAGTGCAGATGCTGGAGGAATGGAGAGGGCCATGGGGATCTGAGCCACAGCCAAGTGTGCACAAACCACCCAGACACTTGTGGTGTGCAGGAAGGAGATGAAAGGGAATAACTAAAAAGGCTGGAAAAAGCAGCCCAAGGAATTACTTGGTGGCATTGCAGGACAAGAAACCCCAAACTGCACTGTTCAGACCCAAGTTAACTTTTCACTGCAAAGGTGACAAAATTTTCCTGCCTTCAGGGACAGACTGTCCTTGAATGCAGAGCCCCAGCATGAGTTAAGTCTCTGTGAACAGCCCGTTTCAGTCTCCCTGGAAGCAGCTGAACCCAAAAGACGTCTGTGCATGAGGTTGGAGTGGGCTTTAGGCCTGACAAATCAGGCTGAAGCACATTGGCCAAAATCCAAGGGACCTGTGAGGGCTTCCAGAGCTGAAGCACACACCTGGACCAGGGGCTGTGCCCCACGAGGCTGGGCTGGAGGAGCCTCTGCTGCAGAGTTCCCACTCTCCCTCCTTCTGCTCCACACGCAGGCATTGGACACGGCTGTGCCCAGGTATTTCCTGGAGCATTACTAGGCAGGAAATCTGCCTCTTGGAGCAGTGCTGCTTGTGTTGCAGACCTTTGCCCCCGTGGTGTGAACGCTGCACGTTCCCCTTTCCCTGCCGCTCCAGCCCCGCCTGTGAGTCAGAACGAGATGCTTATTCTGGCTGCTTTCAGACCACGATTCATTTGCAAGAGCCCAACTGTCATCACATTTATTTTTCTTCCTCCTACTTCCCTTGGCCTGGCAGGCTGGGCAAGGCTGGTATTTGGGCCCCCGGGACCCCAGATGTGCCACGGGATGACGCAGAAGCATTGACATTTTCCCTTGGAAAGGATGTGCTTTTGTGCCATTGCCAGCTTGTCACAGTCCAGGTTGTTCAAGGGCTTGGGAGAGAAGAAAAGCACCGATGGAAACAAAGGAAGGACAAAGTGCTTGGGTGCAGTGGTCAGGGGGAGATGACTTGGGTTTAGCAGGGGTGATAAGGATGCAGAAATGGAGTTGATGAAAACTGGCTTCACTGCTGATAAATCTCCGGGCTTCGCTGGGAGTGGCTCAGGCAGCAAATCTGACAGAGGCACGTTCCTTGCAGCTGGATTGGAAAGGCACTGCTTCCACAAGGCTCTGCAGGGATGGGGTCTGATCCTGCCCAAACAGGAGCCTATGCTGAGCTGGTAGCCCATAACTGCCCCACAGGGACTCAGAGCCAGAGGTGGCACCTTGGAGTGAGGAGCAGAGAAAGTGGGAGGCTCAGGAAGCTTTGGAATTCAGGTAGCCCAGTAATCACAAACTTTATAAAGAAGGTGATTTCCTGTCCCAGGATTGATGGCTTGGCCAGAGTAAAGGCAGAGAAAGGCAGTCCTGAGGAGCTGTTGGGGTCACAGTCACACATCTGCCTTGTCTGTGGTGACAGCAGTTTGGTCCGGCCGTGGCGAGGCACAGCTGGCCCTGTGTGTGCACACTGGCACTCGTCCTGCCCCAGGGGATTTGTGCCATCAAGAGAGAGTCAGAGTCATGGGTTGGGTTGGGTTGGGTTGGAGGGGACCTTAAAGATCATTTCATTCAAGCCCCAGGCTGCTCAGAGGCATTCAAGGTCTTCCCTGTGCCTCAGTTTCCCCTGTGGAAAGGGGGAGCAGCAATACCCTCTGGTTTCTAACAGATCCCTGTGTTCACACAGAACTGTGTGAAGTTCCTGTGGTTTTGTGGCTGGTGCAGTGTTGGCATGTGCTGGTCCAAAGTGCAGGAAAGCAGCTTTGCTGTAACTATTAAAGTAAAGCCCTGTGACCAAGAGCACTTTTGACAGAGCTGTGTAAGATGTGTATCCTCTGGAGAAAGGAGTTGATGTCTACATAATACAGCCCTGCTGGGGCTGCAGGGGGAGCTGCCCTGGTTCCCAGTGTGCTCCCAACAGCATGACTCACCCACAGGAACTCATAATACAAGATTTTAATCAACAATATATTTTTTATCTGTCACATCATTTTGCTTCGGTCCAGTTTAACCTTCTGGACCAAAGAAATGGCAATGGGAAAAATAAAGTTTCCCCTTTGAATTAGTGGCTCATGCCTGATTCACCAAAAAATGTATGGAAATCCAATAATTTGCATCATAAAACTGTGGGGAGGGAAGTGGGAAGGACTTGGGTATGTAACTCCTCAAGCATTTTAACCCAAAACTTCATCTCACTTCTCCTTCCAGAATGAAAAAAAACTATTGACCATTGCATGGCTCCCCTTTATTAGTTACTCCCAGAACTGGGCTTTGAATATTAATTTGTTAGTTCTGCTCCCCACAGTTCTCTTGCTTGAGTGCAAGTGCATAGAAAGGACTTCTGTGCTGCTTTGCAGAACCTTCCCAAGGCACCTTCTGAAACGCTTCAATCAGGAGGAAGCACTGGATGGAAAATCCCTGCTCCAGGCTGCTCCCCCTTGTCCCAGCCCAGGATTGTCTGGGTGTAACCCATTCCAAAGAGAAGAAAATCCCCCAGTGCCAGTGGCTTTGATTCCCAGCTGCTCCCAACACCTCTTTCCATGGGCTCAGGCTGGAACACATCCCCAGCAGTTTTTTTTTTGCGTGGCAAGAAAAAACACCAATTTTTAACTCATGCAAATGAGGAACAAGATCCTTGTATAAAATAAACAGACAACCCATTTTTCACCTGTAATTGTTTCTTTGCCACATTAATAAAAATATGGTGTGTATTATGGTTAATGGATATGTAAATGAGATATGATTAATAACTCATTTGGAGAGGAATGAGAAGATTAATATACCTTCTGTAATTTCTCTGTGCCTCCCATCCTCTGTTTTATGCCTGGGAGGGTGGGGAGGGCTGGCACAGGGTGCCCAGAGAGCCTGTGTCTGTCCCTGGATCCCTGGACATACCCAAAGGTGACAGGCAGGTGACAGAGCCAGCCCTCCCTGAGCCCCTGGGCTTGCTGTGGTGTCCCCAGCTCAGGACCAGCAGGACAGGCCGCTGGTCCAGGGCAAGGGCAGAGGGAACACTCAGCTCCAAACCTTCCTGGAGTGGAAAATTTCAACTCCAAACACTCCACCCAGTCCCTTCAAGGAGCTTGTTCCTCCCTCCCAGCCCTCCTTTGGCCCCAGTGACAGCAGGGACCGGAGTGTCCCTGGCTATTCCAGCAGGGCTTCTGCCCAGCAGCCATCAAAGGGTGCAAGACAATCACTGGAGATAAAGAACTGGAGATCTCTTGGGCTATTTAGCCCAAGTGGTTTTGAGTGTCTGGTGGTTTATGCCAGTATCAATGTCCCCAAAGAGATGGAAAGCCCAAAGACTTTGGCCATGGCCTGGAGCTCAATGTGGTCAATATTCTTTGTGCTGTTTCTTTGTTTTGTCAGGAATTTTGTGTGAGGGACCCAGTTGTGTCAAAGGGACCCATCTTGAGGGCGGGAGCTGGAAGGACATTGGGCACACGGGGGGAAGCACAGAAGTAAATCCACAGAGGTGATGGGAAACTTCTCCTGGAGCACAATTGAAGGTTCTTAGAGACACAACACCACCAACAGCTTGTGGGGACAGCCCTTCCCAGACAGCTTCATCCATAATGGATGAGCTTCAGGAGAAATCAGCTGCCAGGAATCCCTGCTCCTGTGCCTCTGGCTAAGGAAGCCAGTGATACAAGCATGGGAGGAAAACAGGTTTTTGTCCATCCCCTTTCAAAGGGATTTCCTTTGAGGGGCAAAAATTAATTATGATCAAGGAGTGGAGCTCTGAGCTGCAGCCTGGTTCAACACCATGCTACAGCTCCTCGTCCACAAGAGCTTTCCCTGCAGAGCCACGCTCCCGCACACTCCGAGGGTTTTCACTGGAGCCAGCAGGAGCAGGGGCTCCTCTGGGTAATTCCTCTCACCCTGCAGGGTCACGGATCCAAGCAGACAGCCCCTAATTCCTGGGTGAGCCCAGACAGGCAGAAACTCAGCGGCAGAGCTGGCTGTGCACTCCCTATCCAAATGGAAATTTGGCTGGAGACGTGTCACTGGAAATGACAATTTTTGCAGGAAAAAAAAAACCAACAAAACTATGATCAATCATTTGTTCCAATTTTCATTAAAAGCAAGAATTTTCCTTAAAGTAAATGTTGGTTACAGAGAAGCAGCTGTTTGTTTTGTTTTCTGTAACCAAAACCAGAAGGTTGCTCTTTAAGACGTTTTTGAAAAGCAGCTGCTTCGGTCAGCAAAGCAAAAACAAAAGGAAACTGTCGCAATGACTAAAATAAATGTTTTCCTCAGAACTTCCAAGAATATGAAGGGAAGACACGACTCGATTGTAGTGCCCTGGCTCTGCTGCAGATGCCGAGTGTTTGCTGCCTGCGGCATCGCAGCCCCTTCCTGCTCTGGGGGGCTCAGCAGGACAGGGCAGCAGCCAGGGGCAAACCCTGCTTTGGCTCCCCAGGGCAAACCCTTCCCCTGGCTCTCCGGGAGCAGAGCCCTGCCCGTGGCTCTCCGGGAGCAAATCCACATCGAGACAGCTCCTGGATAGTGCAGGAATTCATCTGGAGGTGTTTCTCAACCCAGCCCGTTAGAATTGCTGGGGGAGGAGGGACCCAGCTCTGGGCACAGCCAGGGGAGACTCCCTGGGGAAGGGGCTCTGCCACGGCCCCTGGAGCCCCTTGGAGCAGGGTTCTCATCCCCCCTGCACACAGCCCTGTCCCAGCGTCCTTCCAACGCTGAGGAGCTGCTCAGGTCACTCTGAGAGCCTTTGTCTGTGGCTTACCTGGAGCATTTCAGCCACTGGGGAACGGGGAACGGGGAACGGGAGGGGAGGGGAGGGGAGGGGAGGGGATCAAGATGTCTCTGTGGTTCTTAGGCTTTTTATTGATTTTTCAATTTGGACAAACAAAGTGTCATTCAAAACCCAAATTCTTCCTCCTTAATGCACCTTCACTGAATCAAGTTCTACAGCACTCAATTAACACATAAATAATTAAAATGTTTCCAATGAAATGTTCTGTCTATAAGAAGACCTTAATGTGTGAAGTGCAGGGCATTAATTCGCACCCAGTTTTCTTAATGGACCTCGACCTTCGGCCTCATGTCTGGCACAATGAAGTGGGAATTAATCCACCGTATTTCATGGGCTGTCAACTCATCCCATCCCCTCCCCATGGAGCACAGCCCCCCAGAGGTCACCTGGATCTGTGGGGAGAGAAGCTGTGGGTGATATCAGCTTTGGAAAGGTTTTGGAGTCCACTGCCTGGGGTGCCCCAAGGCTCCAGCAGCACCAGGCTCAGCCTGACAGCCTGGCTTTCCTGGCTCAGCTCCAGGGAACACAGCTTTGGGATGCCCTTGCAGGGGAACATTGCCAGCAGTCTCCCAGTGCCCCAGCCAGGGCTCCAGGCATGGATGCACCCAGGGCAGCCCCACCTGCCAGGAGGGCTGGGAGGGCAGCAGGGACCCCTCTGCTCTCACTGAGTCCATGGCCATCCCAGCAGAGCACGGCTCCCGATCCTTCAGCCCCCAAAATCCCTCTGTGCAGGACACTGGTGCTGCGGCCCTCTCCCAGCAGCAACTTCACTCAGCCTTGCTGCAGGGAGGTTGCAAAGGAAAAGATGCAAATGCTATTACCCATGCCTCAAGGTTTTCTCCCTTAAAAATCAGATTTGGGCTTGGAACATGTCTGTGCTCCTGCACTTTGAGATGAGCTTTAATTAAGAGGTAAAATTATTAAAGCTGCAAGTTATTATAGCCTGAGGACCCCAGCCCAGTGATATGAAGCAGATGGTCCTGGGGCAAGCAAAAGCCCTTTAATAAAGAAGCGTTTGCAATTCATGAGCATTAATTATGTCCACTTCTCTCATTTTAAAATGTTCTGCTTGTCAGCCCTGGTATTGTGTGCAGAGCAAGCATGATGAATTAGGCAAACCCCTTCTGGTTCGAGACATATTCTTTGTGTGGCGAAAATTAAAAGTATTATCTCCCAGAAGATGGAGTGATTAGAATATTTAAGTACTTGGGGATCCCCACTCCTTCTCCCCACTGCCCCAGCTCTCCTGTTCAGGTTTTGGCAGGCACTGCTGGGATCCAGCCATCCCAGGAGGCAGTAGGAGAAGCACCACTCCAGCCCTAGGATGCTCCAAGCAGCTGCTTAACGGGACACCAGTGCCACCCTGGGCAGTCCTTACCCTCCTGTTTCACCCCTGCATCTATTATTTACAGCAACACTGCACACCAGACCACAAAGGATGAGGGAAAGGCTTGGTCCCACTGAATTCCCTGCTCACTGTAGTTTGCTGTCATCACCAACGGGCTCCTCACCTGATTTCCAGGGAAGGGCCACGTTGTGGGACCCGCTTGCCTGATGTCCTGCCACCAGAACCAGAGCTGGAGCCACATTTCAACAGCCCTGGGCCTCCTAAAGCCCACCCTCATCCCCCGTGCCCACCTACCCTGCTCACTTGGGCAGTGCTCCAGGCTCAGGCAAAGCACCTGGGAGCTCAGAGGGCAGCACCCAGCATCCAGTACCTGGGCAGCCCTGCTGAGGCCACTTTGGCTGTGTTTGTTGTCACACTGCCCTTGGCAACAACAGCCACAGCTTAAGCACTGGCTGGCCCAGGGGCAGGACACGCTCTGGTGTCCCCCCAAGGCTACCTGAGTGTCCCATCCCAGCACACCTGCACAGGAGGGGAGGGCAGAGGTGCAGGCAGTGTGACCTGGGAGTGAGGGTCACCTGCCCCGCCCAGAATCTCTTCACCCACTGCACACCTTGGCTGATGGCACCCTTTGCTTTCAAAGAGATTTACTGGCTCTTCCTTCTCCCCTGGATTAAATCCCACCATGGTACTGCTGGATTTTTCCAGGCATCAGTCAGAGAAGTTCAGGGCCGGATGAAATCTGTGCACGTTCCCCACAGCACCAGGCTCTGGCAGGACACAAATCCACTCTGCAAATGGACCAGTTCACTCCAAAACCCAATCCCACAGGCTGTGCTGGCCAGGCTGAGCACGGTCTGAGCTCCCCTGTGTTGAAGTGAATCCTCACCCACAAAGTTGTTGCTTTAAAGTAAAAATGCTCCTGCTTGGGAATCCTTCCATGGAATAAATGAAACCGAACGCCCAGGTTTGGCTTTATTCACCCAGTGCAGGGAGGAGGATGAGGAGGATGCTCTGGCTACTTGTTCAGTGCAGGGATGACTCGGTTCCTGACTGTCCCGGAGCCCGGCCCGGCCTGCTGGCCCCTGTGTCCCCCCAGGGATGCCAGGGACGCGGCCAGCCGGGATGGGATGCTCAGCTCCGCTCCCTGCAGAGCGCAGGAGCTGCCGTGCCGGAGCGCTGCGGTGCTGCGGGGACCTACCGCCCCCTCCTGCACATTGCCGGGGATCGGGGATTTACTCTCTGCCTCTCGGCTCCGGGGGGGTTATTCTTGCTTCACGATTTCATTTAGCCTTGATTTATTTATAACCACCCTCATAAAATATGCAGCCCCTTCCGAAGGCTGCGTGCACACGGGCGCTCGCGGGGGCCAAAATCGCTGCCTTGGGCACCCCAGGACAGCCTCGAGGTGACGCTGCCAGGCTGCCCTGGGACTGGGGAGCATCCCCCCCCAGACCAGGGGTTCGGGCAGTATCACCAGCCAATTTCATGCTCCTGTTCCCATCCCTTTCCTGGCCAAGGCCAGCCCCGCTGGTCCCTCCCTGCCAGGGGAACACAGCTGGTGCCACCAGCTGAGCCCAGAGCCCTTTGGACGCTGCTGCCACCGCATGAAGACGTTTCAGCACAATGACAGCCGTCCCAAGGGGGTCCCCAAGGTTTGCTCTGAGACTCTCAGGAACAGGAGCAGGTGACCCTGCTGTGGGTTAGTGAACCCCAAATGCTGGTGGTGGCTCAGGGGGATCCAGGCAGGGGAGAGTGGAATAAATATTTCCTTGCAAGGTGTGACATCATTTGCATATTCAAATATTTTCTTTCACAGGTGCGGTGTCATTTGCATATGCAAATGTCCCTGGACTTCCTTGAGCCTGCCCAACCTACAAGCTGCAAGGCCACCGTGTGCTGCTTTCCCAGACAGGGCCCGAGGCCCCTCATATCCCCCTCACAACACCCCAAATCCCCACCACGACCTGTCCTGACCAAACACCAGAACAGCTCAGTCCCGTTCATGCCAAAAGCAGCCTGGCCCTCCTGGGCTGGGTGGGCACACAAAGGGTTGGGGGAGCCTTGGGGAAACCCCCCCAAGGAGCTGCCACAGTGTCAGGGTGCAGGAAATCCCCCCTTGGAGCTGCCCACCCTACAGGGCTGTCTGTCACTGCCTGGGGACACTGGGAAGCCCCCCTGGATCTGTCACTGCCTGGGGACACTGGGAAGCCC